>NC_031999.1:51544767-51571206 GCF_001879085.1 Nicotiana attenuata | reverse complement strand
ACTCGATTAAACCCCCCCCCCCCCCCCGCATCTCTCATTTCCCCTCTCATTCTCTCTCAACCGGTCTCTCATCTCTCTCTCTATCTCTGGTTCTCTGTAGAACCTTCTCCTCTCCCCTCCTCTCCGATGAACTTCATCCACCTTCTCCGGTTATCTCCTTGCCTGAATCCATGGTAGCCTCGCCACCTACCAGCCTTATGGCTCCCTCTTGAACGTGTGTCATCGTTTTGAGGCCTTCAAGTGAACTAGAGGCGGTTCACTCACCTCCCACGGTTTCTCATGCCATTTTTCGGCCATCCGTGGCCGTTCGAGTATGATCTATGACTTTTTCGGCTAAAACCGATAACGTTCTAAAGTTTTCTCATCTTCTGAGGGTTCTCTGAAACCCTAGCTCTTGAGATTTTTCACTTTTCTTTAGATCTGTCTTAGATCTAGGTGTATCCATGAGTTTTTAACCAACTTTTCTTCACCTTTACTATTTTCCGAAACCCTAAAGTCGCTATTGTTCGATTCTTCTCGGATCTTTCTAGATCTGAGATGATTTAAGTATTATTAAGCTTTTCTTCTAAAAATCTCCTGTTTTAACTAACTATTTCGATTTTAGTCATGCTTTTCTAAAATCAGGGTTTCTCGGAGTTCTTTTACGCATGTTATAACCGATTTCATTATGATTAAACCCTTTCCCTTGTTTGTTTTGATCGATTTTGTGGTCTTACTGCTTTAAACTTGACTCTATTAAAAGCCCTTTCTTTTAAGATCCTCTTTACTTTGTTTCTGTAATTTGCCTTACTTTTCCTCTCTGAGTGTTAGCATGCTTTCTTTACTCCATATCTGTGTGTTAGTCTGCTTACTTGAGTCCTGAGATTACCCTGCTTCGAATATGTTTTCCTGAATCCCTAGCCTACTTATGGTGCTTTTGCATGACTATGTTCACTTTGTTTGCTCATCTTTTGCTTCTTTCTGTGACTATGTTTCAAATATGTTTTCTTGCTACATCTGTGGACTTCCTCTATTTATATGTTGAAAGTATAGAGTCATGATGTAACGACCCGACCGGTTGTTTTTAGAATTCACGCCCCGATCCCCTATTAACTGCTTCCCCTAAGTTCGTTTCTGCTATTTTGGTTTGCCGGGACGTTCGGTGTTGAGTTTCGGAGAGTTTTGGGGCACTTAGTCCCTAAATGAGAGCTTAAGTGTTAAAAAAGGGTCCGTAGTCGGAACAATGTAAAGACGACCTCGGAATGGAAATCCGATGGTTCCGTTAGCCCCGTTAGGTGATTTTGGGGTTGTGAGCGTGTTCGGAGTGTATTTTGGAGGTTCCTAAATAATTTAGGCTTGAAACGCCGAAGTTTGAATTTTTGAAGTTTCCGGTCCGATAGTGAGTTTTTGATCCGAGGATCGGAATGGAATTCCGGAAGTTGCAGTAGCTCCGTCATGTCATTTGGGATGTGTGTGCAAAATTTTAGGTCATTCGGACGTGTTTTGGTTAGGTTTTTGATCGAAAGCGTGTTTTGATGAAATTTGAAGTTCTTAGGCTCAAATCCTTGTTTAATTCGAGTTTCCGGCGTCGTTTTAGGTGGTTTAAGGATTGGTACAAGTTTTAATGGTGTAATAGGATATGTCCATAGGTTTGGTTGAGGTCCCGGGGGCCTCGGGTGTGTTTCGGATGCGCAACAGAGCATTTTGGAGTTTTGAAAGTTGCAGAAAATGCTTCAGCAGTTGCTGGTCCAAATCCTTCTTCGCGTTCGCGACTTCACTCTCGCGTTCGCGTAGCTTTGACTTTCCCCTTCTTCGTGTTCGCGTCCTCCTCCACGCGTTCACGTAGAGTAACTCTGGAGGAGGACCAGTCGCTTCATCGCGTTCACGTTTAGTCCTTTGCGTTCGCGAAGCTTCACGTCTGTCCTACATCGCGTTCGCATTCCATCTGTCGCGTTCGTGTAGCTTAGTGGTTCCAGGCCTTCGCGTTCGCAGTCACCTCCACGCATTCGCGAAGGGATTTTTTTTGCAGCATCTTTTTCTCTTCTTCGCGAACGCGAGGCTCCCTACGCGTTCGCGATGCATTAAATGTCTGGGCAGACAGATTTAATCCCAAATTCGAGGGTTCACCATTCTTATCACATTTTGACTTCTAGAGCTCGGTTCTTGGCAATTTTTGAAGGGATTTTCACCTGGGCGACTTGGGTAAGTGCTTCTCACTCGATTTAGACCAATTTCCATGAATCTCCTCTGAATTTTAATTTCAGATTTTTAATGAAAAATGGGTAGAACTTCATAGACCGGATTATTGAGTTTTGAGGGGGTGTTTGACCTCCGATTTGGGAGATTTTTATATGGTTAGACTCGTGAGAGTACGAGGGTTCTGAAAATGTAAAAATTATCCGATTCCGAGATGTTGGCCTGAGGGGCGTTTTGGTTATTTTGCCTAATTTCACGCTTTAGCTTTGAATTAAATAGTAGAATCAGTTGCTTGAGATGTTATTTACAATGTGTGATTTAATTGAATAGATTTGGGCCATTTGGAGTCGAGTACTCGTGGCAAGTACGCGGTTGCTAGTTGATTTTAGCCGGTTCGAGGTAAGTATCTTGCCTAACCTTGTGTGGGGGACTTCCCCTTAGGATTTGAGTCTTCTTTGTCGATTGTATTCCTTGTACGCGAGGTGACGAGTGCATGCTAGGATTTATTTGTGGAAAATTGTCCCTTTTAGGCTCTTAGATCCTTGTAGTCACCGAATATAAAGTTGTTCTTGATGCGATCGAGTTCCCTGTTATTAGCTTCACCTTTACATGTCTTACTTGGAATTTATTTGCCCCTTTTTGGCTTATTCTTGTTGCCTAATTGACTTTTACTTGCTTCACTGTAGACATTACCCTTCTATAGTCACATTATCATTCCTAACTGCTTGTCTTTATTTGGAAAGCATTATATTCTATCTCTCGTGTAATTAATTGGTCTTAATTGGAAAGAAGTTAGATATCCTATATTCAGTTGATATTTCCTTAATTGTAATTATTTGATTCATGTTAACTTCCTTGTTGTTGAACTTAGTATTATGGAATCGTTGTTTTCATATTATTTCTCCCTTGTTGAGTAGTTCTTATTGCGCTTAGTATTTCTCTGTTACGGTTATTCCTTGTGAGTTAGCTGTACCGTCTTTTGGTGAACGGAAATACCTGAGTTGGTTCTCTTGCTTTGTTCCTGTATATATTGTCGTTTGTTGTGTTGTACTTGAGACTGTGATGCACGAGGCTTCTGCCGTGCGGTTGAGAATATTGTGATGCACGAGGTTTCTGCCGTGCGGGTGTTGATACCATGATACACGAGGTTTCTGCCGCGCGATTGTGAATATCGTGATACTCGAGGTTTCTGCCGTGCGGTTGTTGATACTGTGATGCACGAGGTTTCTGCCGTGCGGTTGATTTTGAAGGGTTGCATGATGTCTTTGCCGTGCTGTTGTTGTTATTGATGTTTTGCACATGCGGCGTAATAAGGCGGGATATGTTATATGCTTATATGTGGGTTGCGCATGTGGCGGAATAAGGAGGGAACATTGTGATGCACGTGTGGCGAAATAAGGCGGTACCTATTATCTTATTATTTGCACACGTGGCGAAATAAGGTGGGCTATGTCAGGGGATGATTGTAGAGAATTGTGACGGCTTGTGGAGGCATTCCTATTTGTTTAATAATGTGATTTTGGGTTGCTTACCGGTATGAGCTTTATCGCTTGGAAGTTGTGAGGAAACATCGTACGTGCGGTCCGTTCTCCTTTTCATGTTTACTAGCTGGTAGAATTTTGTTAGAAACATTTGCACAAGCATACACGCAGCTGAACACTCCTATTAGAGGTGAATTCCTCCTGATTTTGCTAAGGGTGGAGGTACGCCCTCGTTTATCCATTATATTTGTGAGAGTGGCCCTAGTTATCCAGTTAGTTGTCGGTATGACCATGAGATTGATGGGGCACAGGATGCCAATTGTTAGATTTCAAATGTTGGGTCTTCGCGAGTTGTGGTTTGTCCGAGACTTGGTGAAATTGTGGAAAGAGTTGGATAAGACCTTTGTGAACATCATTGTAGGATATGAGTTATTGACTTGTTTTCCCCTTGCTGTGTTGTGACCTTAGGATTTGGATTGTGATTCTGCCGTCATTTCCTATCCTCATTTAATATATTCTCGTTGTTGCTTGTTGTATTTTTCCCTTATTGTGAATTGCAGCATTCTTGGTCATTCATGCAGTCTTTACATATTTATATGTCATTTCCATTATTCCTATGATTATACTGTTTATTGACCGGTAGGTGCCTTGACTGTTCCTCGTCACTACTCCACCGAGGTTAGCCTTGATACTTACTGGGCACCGCCGTGGTGTGCTCATGCTACTTTTCTGCACTATTTTGTTGTGCAGATACAGGTACTCCCACTCAGTTCTGTCAGCCTTGGAAGGAGGCGTATCGGTAGAGACTTCGAGGTATATCTGCTACGTTCGCAGACAGAGGAGTCCCTTTCCAGCTTTCTGTAATAAGTATAGCTCTTTCAGTATTTCTCCTTTGTATAGATATTCTTGAGTCAGAGCCTCTTATGTATCCCTTAGCTTGTGATTTGTGAGTTTTCGGGTTTTGGGAATGTTGTTAGCTTCGAGAATTGTTGTGGTATGTGCCGAGCGGCACCTTAAACACCGTTTAATTTTACTAGTTCAGTTTTATTTATTTTCTTCCGCAATTATGGTTTATCTTCTGCATTGTTAGGCTTACCTAGTCGTAGGGACTAGGTGCCGTCACGACATGTTCACGGAGGGCGAACTGGGGTCGTGACACATGACTCCCTTTTGATCAAGTCTGGTTTACTTAATCTGTGGTGATTGGAAATTTTCTTTCAAAAAACCCAAAAAGCTTTGCCCCGTTTGTTAAGCTGATTGATTTCCTTACCCTATTTTGCTATGATACTTATCTTTCTACTATGTTGTGTCCTTAAACAGGGCTTTATGAGTTTGGTCCTACTTTATGCTACTGAATCTCGACCCCTACCTTTCCACTTGATTTGATTAGTTGCTTACCTTAATTAATTCTCCTTGCATTGTCTGCATTGCTACTTGTTTCCTTAGTTTGATAACTTTCTGAACCTAGCCTTAATTACCTGTTCTATACTGGTACTATTTTTGAAATCTTTCGTTACTTGTTACACTCCAGCCGTGTATGATTTCTTTCCTTACTTGTCACCTGCCCTTTACCATTCACAGTGACTACCTTAATCAAAGGGAGATTCGAACCAATTTTTATGCTGAGTTCTATAATTACTGAAGGATTGATTCTTGCCTTATTTTAACCCGTTTTCAAACTACTATATAAATGACTCTCTTCTACAGTCTTAACACATGAACAATTAGTTCAAAACACACACACCTAAAAACTCTCTCTTCTCTCTTTGCTACTTGTGCTAGCTACTTGTCTAGCCGGCTGAAAGCCAAGGTTAGACTGTGGAGCTCTACTAGCTTTACTTTCTGCATTTTGCTTCTTTAACTGGTATGTTCCTAGTTTAATTCTGAAACTCAGCTCTATGTGCTTCTTGTCTGTTAATCCATGTCTCCTTCTGCAGTCATGTATTTAATTGCCCTTCTTGTTTGCTGCTTTATTCAGCATGCTTAAGATTGCCCTCTCTTGTTCAAGTGTAATCAGCATGTCTACTTGAGTTCTTGTTTATGTCCCTCAACTAGTATGTTTCCTAATGTACTTGATTAACACTAAGTCATGACTAATTATGTGTAATAGGCCCCTGCATGACTACTCCCATACCTTGTCCCTATGTCGTATTACTACTCAAATTTCAAGCATGATTCCCTTGTTAACACTTTGAAGTAATTGTTTGCGTTCTGAAGCCCAATCAGTCCCTACTTGTTCTTTGTACTGGTGGTCTATATGCATCTCTTCTCAGCCATGTTTATATGTTTCTGATTTGGGCCATTTATGTCCCCAACCCCTTACTTCCTTGCTTGTGAATGTTGGAAATATTCTTTGGATTTGTTCTGTGTGTGCTGGTCTGTTCCAAATTGTTAATGCTCCTATTCCCTTCTCCTTTCATAAAAAAAACTATTTTCCCTAAGCAATTCTTCTATTGGTTTTTTGCAAACTTATTTCAAACATGCTATTTCAAAACTGTTTTCCAATTCAACCTTTTCAAAACTATGACAAGCACTCTCACCTTACTCTTAGACCACTAGGTTCTGCCCCTTTTGTGTGAGCCTTGCCTTGGGACCCTTGAGCTCCCTCTGAACTTGGTCACATAAAAGCTGGCCTTTTCACACTGCACTTACTCTGTCTTGGTTATGAAGTCTGGGTGTAACCACTGACCGGGATCCCTTGAGATCCTTAGGGAACTCTTACACACCCGGATATGAGAAAGCTGTGAAACAATCTTGGCACTTGAGGTGATTGATTACATAACTCAGAGAGGAGGTCCTAATCAGGCTTCCAATACTGTAACTTCTTATTTTCATTGCTACTTATGTAATTCATTTCAATGTTGGTCTGTAATAACTTGTTGTAAACAAGTATTGGGGTTGGCTAGTGAAAAGGGATAGGGTAAATATGCACGCTATAGTTGTTAAGGGTAGAAAACATGTTATTAGGTTTATGTTCCTAATTGCACAATAGAAACCATGCTTAGGGTTCATACATGCATTAGAAATCCTGCTCTTAGGTCTCATGTTTATTGTTTCAGCATGTGCATCCTTACAAAATCATGTGTTAAAATCTTCTAATAATTAGCACTTTTACTATTATGTTCTACGCTGCCATGTGCATTTAGAAATCCTGCTCTTAGGAAATTCTGCAATCCTGCCATATGCATTTAGAAATCCTGCTCTAGGAATTCTACATCATGAGTTTTATGCATGCATCTTAGATACCATGTTTTAGGATCTTATCCGTACTCGCATTCACACTTAGTGTAAACTGCTAGTTATAAAAGAGGTAAAAACAGCTTCACACTTGATCATCCTGTTTAAAATAAGTGGTAATAATCTCTGCATTCGTATCAACTAGAACAACATGCTGTTAGGGTAAAATAATTTCCAAACTGTCTTTTAATAATTCTGAATAATTGCTGCATACTATTTTACGCCTAGGCAAACCTTGGGTAATCAATTTTAAATAAAACCAGAACCGTCACTGCGATTAGTGTTTAATTATCAACTGTTAAAATCAGTAGGCAAGCCTGATTCAGACTTCTTTTCTGAGTCATGTAATAGATCTGGCTCTGCTGTTATCACTTAGATACCATGCATAGGATTTAAATTCAGACTTTAATTGCGTATGAGTCATGCTGTCTATGTGCCTTGCCTGTGGAGGTGTATTTGAGCCTTTCGTTTATTTTCCATGCTCCCCTTTAATTGCAGTCCTACTTGTTTTGTATGTCGCCTTAGTATTTTTCCTTTAAACCTGAGGGTCAGCCTAGAACCTCCTTCTTATAGGATAGGAGTCCTAAATTCCTCCGGGACTGATAGGAAGGGACGGGTAGCAGCATGTAATAAGGGACGAGACCAACCCTCGCTTTACTTACCTTTACGGGGCGGGAAAGGGTAGATATGGATATGATGAACGGTGCATTAATACCACGCGTAGCCCCTCTTTGAAGAGTGTCATACCGGGTATTGCATTGATGTGATCTATATTATAAACAAACCTAGGACACCCCTTTATATTCGCAAATATGCTTAACTTGTAATCCTTTTCAAAACCTAGCTTTTTCATTAGTTGTTTTCTTACACTTGTGTGTTTAAACTTAAATCCCCTACTATTTGAGCCATACTTGCTTATTTGCTAATTGTAGAAATTCACAAAAACTGTCTGGTCGGGAACCACACTAGTGGATCCTGAGGGGTGCCTAACACCTTCCCCTTAGGATAATTTCAAGCCCTTACCCTATTTCTGGTTACCAAATGAACCTTATAGGTGCCCTAACACACCTTAAATCGTTAGGTGGCGACTCTTCAAAAAATGCAAACCCCTTTCCCAAAAGGAAAGAGTTTTCCCATACCAAAAAATGTCATAAACCCGATTCCCTCCGCGAGGAAAGGAAAAAGCGGGGCGCAAAAGCATGGCGACTCCGCTGGGGATATTTAGGCTTTTCCATTTCATACCGTTTATGTGAATTTGTACCCTCCTTATGTGCAATTATTTGTTTAATTTCTTTAAGCATTTAATTTCTTCTTCAAAAGCAAAACTGACATATCTTTTTTGTTTCCTTCCTTTATAACTGCTTTAAATTATAAAACTGCTGTATTTATCGCTTTCTTAACGTGCAAATACATGTCAACATGCTTTTAATTATTGCATAATCATGCTCAACATCATACTCCACTCGTGCCAAACAAATACTATAGCAACACTTGATGAGTGGTTGCGCCCTTCCTATATCATTAACCACCTAAATACGGAAAGGCTTATTTGCGGTAAAACTAGTCGATTGACGGTGCAGTCGACAGTACCGTGCCTTCCCCCTTGAGTTGTCCGGACAAGGGTACCAGTCTAAAACCCCATAGAAACCTAGCCGGGTCAGCTATGTTGTCCACAAAATGATCCTTTAAGATAGCCTTGTCCAATAGTCCACTGGGTTTCCCTAAACTCAAACGGACATCATCACGTTCTGTGCATTTATTTGGAGAACTAAATGCTTCATGCTAATTGTTGATGTTAAATAGTCGAGTCTGGTGAGGGTAAGGGCCTAACCTTGTTTGCCTTGCAGGAAAATGAGGCACGAGATCCCCAACTTCGGAATGGTTAACATACCCACGCTTTTGCTAGAATGGTGGAGGAATCTTCCATCGAATGACCAAATCAATGAATGGAAAGAAAGGGCCGTCAAGGCTAGCGAAAAGCTAGATTATCTGGAATACAGCCTGTTAGAATTGGAAGGAAAAGTGAGGAAAAGAGTCAACGACTGCCAGAACGCTGAAAGAAACAGAGAAGGACATCTGGCGAAGGCGTTCTTACTAATGAGCCTACGCGAGCTGGAAGATTTGATCAACGAGAACATTCACCTTGAGGAAGGTCCTTCTGGGACCAAATAGGCTATAATTATTTTTTGCTTTTTCTTATCAATGTGATAAGGCCAATGGCCATTAATGACTTTTATTTCTTGCTTATTTAGTGTCGTTTTGGGATTCGCCTATTTTTATCAATAAAATGAGGCATTTAGAATTAAAAAGTTCTCCAAGTCTATTTGTCGCTAGGCCTACCTCGGGCACAAAGAGGTTCCCAAATTAGGACACGCTTTACATTGCTGCACTATGTGTTTAGATATTGCAATACTTTTTATAATCCTCACTAACTTGATTACCTTTTGTTTTTTTATTTTTGTTTTATTATTCCCCTCCCCAAAGGTTAGTTCGTGCACTCTGGCATCATCATCTTATTTCACAAGATCCAGGGGCCCTCCACCCACTCCTCCTCTTAGTCCCATTAAAGGCAAAGGCAAGAACAAAATGGAAGATTTGAATAACATCAGGAAAGAGAACACAAATGAACGGGTAGAGGCCATTGATGGCCATGGTATTCGGGTTCCTAACGAGAATGTGTCACAACTTGAACAGAAACTGTTGAAGTTCCAGGAAGAGCTCGATCAGGTTCGGAATCTGGCAAACCTGTCATTTTCCCTCAGCACCCCAGATACCAACTTCCCCAATGCTCAAAATCCTCAAAATATCCCAAAACAATAGAATTATCCCGCTGTTCCACCAATGAACCAAGTAACACCTGCCATACCCTAAACAACACTCCACTACTCATCCCAGACCTCAGAACTCCGCAAATGACCATTTCCACGCCCATACACCAGGCCACCATAACAATCCTATCTACGTGGAGACCTTGCTACACTCCACCCAACCTATATCTTGCACACCTGAGTCTGATGAAAAGGATCTGCTTATCTGGAACTTGGCCGAGGAACTTAAGAAACTAACCGGCTGGATTCAGGGCGTTGAGGGAAACAAAGTAATCGAGGGGCTGAACTATGAGGATCTTTGCATACAGCCTGATGTCGAACTGCCTGAGGGGTACAAACCTCCTAAGTTCAAAATATTTGATGGTACGGGTGATCCAAGGGCCCATCTGAGGACATATTGCGACAAGCTGGTGTTGATACCCAATTTTTCCCTATGTAATTTTATATATACTCAAAATATTCTCAAAATAGTATGTACATGCATATATTAGCATACTCAAGAGTTTTGGTAAAGATTTTTAAAATCACTTTGTTGTCTATTTTAATAGTACAAAATTCAATAATTATTTCCAGACTATTATTTTTGGTGAATAATTTTTCTTATTCTCATATTTACACCCAGATATAATTAAGGTGATTTTTTGCATATTTTATATAATTTATTTGGTATTTTTAAAGCTAAATTGCTATAATTGCAATTATAGCCTATTTTCCGATTAATAGTATTTTATAATTACAAAATCGCTCCAAGTATTTTTTTAATTAACATTTATATGTTATTAATCAATTTAGTGCTTTTAATTGGTTTTTAAAACTATTTTAACTATCTTTATTAAAATAAAAAGGGAAGAAATGGTTGTTTAACATTTAGCCTCGTTCATTTCAATTATAACCCCTTTACATTCCAATTTTAACCACAAATTGAACCCCCAATTTCAACCCCAAAACCCCGACCCAGTCCTCAAATCACCCGACCCATACCCTATTTAATGACTCGGTCCAGCTTTAGTGTAATCTGAGCCGTTGATCAAGTGAGATGAACGGCCCAGGTTTTATTTCCAAAATTAAATCTAACAACCCCCCCCCCCCCCCAAAACCCCTCATTCAGAGACGGTCTCTCTCTCTCTCCACACTGACTCTTGCTCTCCCTTCTCTCTAGAACCTTCTGGTTCTCTCCTTCGTCTCCGATGAATCGACCGCCTCTCCGGCCACCTCCTGCCTCACTTCTCTCGACCACCAGCCACCGTGAAACCTTGTCTTGTTGATTCCCTCTATCTTCGAGACTCCAGAAGCCTCCACCATGCAAGATGGTCATCGGAAGCTCTGCCTGGTTTGTCTCCAACCTTTCTCCGATGGTTTATGGTTCGATGGTGCTGCGAGCATCATTATTAACGAGTTTCACAGCCAGGTTCCTTACTTCTCACTGGTTTATTACGAAACCCTAATTTTCTTAAAACGTTGTCTTTTTAAACGATTTTTAACTTACTCTTTTGTGTTTTACACTACTCTCTACTCGATCTTTTTGATTGTTCAAGTTTTCAACGTTTTGTTCTTCTTTTAAAACTAGGGTTTTCTGAACCCTTTCGAAATCACTATATCTTCTGATTTATTTTTGAGTATTATGTGTTTATGTTTGTGTTATGTGCTTGTTGGTGTGATCTTTCGGTTACTCTCCGAGTTCTATGCTTTAATTTTGCTATTAGGGTTCCAGCCTTCTATTGATTCCGTGATTTCTTGCTTTGGGTTCTCTGATTTTCATGCCTATTGTGTTTTATAGGTCTAATTGTTCATCGTTTACCAAATATTCTGCTGATTTTGTGCATCTCTTCGAATCCCTGAATTTGTATATATCTTTTCCTTAGAAGTTTTACACTGATTTGTGAATCACTTCCTTATTTGTGAAATGCTCTCCTTACTTAGTACTGATTCCCTGTGATTTTCAATTTCATCCGTGATTCTTTGAACTAATTTGTGTGCATGATATGCTGTCCTTATACTTTCCTTACTTGAAATATTCTGTATACTTTTACTACTCCTATTATGGAAATACCAAACTTGCAAATAATAATTGTCCTTATTTGATATAATTTGTACCCGTTTGAACTATGACCCCTTAATTGAAGGGAGTCCGAGTTTTTAATTGATTCTAATTGGTATTATTTCCATAACTATGATCAGTCTATATGTATTACCTTATTTTCACTTAATTTGAGAGCTATAAGTACCCCCATTCTCTTTGGCATTACACACTGATACATTGTACATCACAGACAAGAACAAAAAAGTTCATTGCTCTGAACTCTCTCTTACACACATAAGCATACTCAGTGTTCTCTCTTGTTTTCTATACATCCTCTCCCGCTTTCCTGTTGATTACTGGTTACTTAGTTGGCTGAAAGCCAAGACTGATTGATCTTTGGCGGCTGCTCCATTATTCTACTGCACACTACTGCTCTACACTATCTCATCCTTGACTGGTATGCCCTCTATTTGATTTGTAGTATCCAAAACAATATGCTTTTATACATGTTGCACCTTATTTTGTTTCTTCTATGCTTTTACTTATGGTCCTGCTATTCTTATTGCAACTAGCATGCCCCTGTGTGATTATGCTTATATTAATCCGGCATGCCTACTGGTTTGCTTAATGCATGTTCTCTCCTACCCTCTAGCCCCAGTACATTCTCAGCATGTGATCATGAGCCCTTTTGGTTGAAACCTGTTGACTGTCTATGTTTTGAAGTGCTTTCCTTTGGTATCTAGGTGCAATTGTGTTATTACATGTGAACTACCTGCCCCCCACTTCCCTTTTCCCTGTTTGTGTGTACTGCCCGGAATTATATGAGGTATTTTGGTTATGAGTTTTGTCAAAACTGTCCATTGTTTTTCTTTCAAAGCTGGTTCTACATGGATCATTCTTTTTTTAAAAACCTGCTTTTCAATTAAATTTATTTAAAGAAAATTCTATCACACTCTCACTACTCATAGAGTTTAGGTTCTACCCCCTTTCGTGTAAGCATTGCCTTGGGTACCTTTGGGTGCCCATTGAACTTTTATGCACAAGGCTGGTAATTCCACTGCACTTGTTCAAACATTTTTGTAATGTTTGGGTGCTGGTATTGGCCAAGGACCCCCATTGGGCCCTTAGGGAGCTTTGCCGCACCCAAACCATGGTCAAGGCTGTGAAACTCGAAAGAAGTGAGGTTGGAAGATCGGGCCTGATTGAAGGCTCCCTATAGAGTAGCCTCTTATTTTATCTTTCATTATGTAATTTAGCTATCATGGTTTGTAATAATTTGTAAACAACTGCTTGGGGCTATAGTGAAATTGGGAGGGATTATGCATGCTTAGTTTAATTAATGGGTAGAGAACATGTCTATAGGGCTTTACTTATCAATTTGTGCAATAGAAGCCATGCGTAGGACATGCATCTCACACCTAGATATCCTGTCTTAAGCTCTTTACTCTCAGATTGTTATACTCACTTTGTGATCAGTTAGTAATCAACAAATAACTGTTATGAAACTACTTCCGCCTTTAGAGACCATGCTTTAGGAGTTTTATGTGCATTAGACATCATGTTATTTAGGGTTGCAATTGCTGAACGCCTCACTAGCTGTTTAATTTAACAACACAAGTTTGTTTGACTGCGTCTTCTCTTTAAAACTTGAATCAATATGCATGTTCACCACTTTTTTTAAGACAAGAAGGCAATACATACATCGCCTAGGCAAGCTTTAGGCCCAATAATAATAAAGATGATTGATTTTGTGATACTAGTTTCAAACTACTCAACCTTTTAACTTTCCCAACGCTTTTATCCGTCTCTCTAAAGCCCACTCTTTTACTGAAAATGCCTTTATCTGAAAACCTGTTTCGTATTTATAGGCTCTCACTAATTTCCTGATTCGTGCTCTATTAAGCTTTTAAATTACTGGTACCTTTCCGCCTAGGATCACGTTATTTTGATACTTGTTTACTTAAACTATTGTATTTTCAAATCTCTACCTTTTTTTTCAAACGATGTTTTAACAGTTCCCTCACCTTTACTTACTCAACTGTTTTCTTAGTTCTATTTCTGCAAGTCAAACACTCTTTGGATCACTCAGTTGTGATTAAACCTTCTGCTAAAACTGATCTTTAAACTCGCGTTCTTTTAAGACCTTAAATGTGTTTGAGGCGTGCTAATTACATGTTTACTTGTGAGGGATCTGTGAGCCTCTTATTTGACTTTGTATGGTTCCTTTATGTGTAGTCCTACTTGTTATGTATGTCGCCTAGCATTTTGTCCTTTAAACCTAAGGGTTCAGCCTAGACCTTACCTTGTAGGAATAGTGGTCCTAAATACCCTCTAAGACTTATAGGACGGGACGGGTAATAGCACGCAATAAGCATTCGTGACCAATCCACACGTTTAAATAACCTTTACGGGGTGGGAAGGGTAGAATATGGAGATGATGACGGATGCGCTAATATCACGTGCGGCCCCTCTTTGAGGAGTGATTGCTGGGTATTGCATTGAAGTGATCCATATTAATCATAAACCTAGGATCCGATTTCCTTTGTTTGTCTTTGTTTGCTCTCTTTAGAATTGTTTAGACCTTTCAAATCTCTGCTCTCTTTCTACTTACTTTCACAAGTTTCAATTTAATTGCAAGTCCTTATTTGAGCCTTGATTGATTATTTATAAAGTCACAACATAGCATGGCCGGGAACCACACTAGTGGATCTTGAGGGGTGCCTAACACCTTCCCCTCGAGATAATTTCTAGCCCTTACCCGAACTCTGGTTTTCAAACTCAAAAACCCTTAGTGTCCTAATGCACTTAATCATTAGGTGGCGACTCTTCAAATCCAAAAAACCAATTCCCAAACGGGAATAGAGTTGTCTTCCCGAATGTCGTAAACCCGATTTCGCTTTAGAAAAAGCGGGCATCGACATTGGTTATAAAGGAATAATATAATAGAATCATGTGTCAGAAACATCCTATTTTACAATATGGTTGTCAGTTCAAAAGACTTGTCTTGCCTGACTATTCAGTTTAATAGAAATGGTATTCCGCTAATTTGAAGTTCAATCGCTAGATACTTCATTTATGCATGGATTCATTTGTCTCTTGTTTTCTAAAGGAATTGTTGGGTTGTTATTTTACTTGAAAATGGTGGGGAATTTTTGGAATTTTCAAGAGAAAATAGCAGGAATAAGCAAAAGGGAAAACAGTTATTTGGCTTAAAGTTCTGATATACAACATGTTGCTTTGCGAAATGTTGCGAGTATCACTTAGGCTGATTCATTGTACCTTTTTGGTTAGCGTTTTCCGGTGATTTTCAGCTGTTTTGAGAATTAAACATCCTCTATAAATAGGGGACCACTCCTTGGCATAAGATATCCTGATATATATGTCAAGTAACAACATTCCTCCTTAAGAAAAGTTGCATAAGTTTGGTAAATGCAGTAATGATACTTGTGTGTTTGGAGATTTGATTTTTTAATTTTTGGCTTTACATCATTCTATCCCGAGAGAGTATTTGTAAGGGACAAATAATTCTCTTTGGAAAGTGATCCTAAAAAGGTATATAGCTTGAAGTATATCCAGATTTTTTCACCACAAGCACACTGATTTTTAACAGTACTTTTGGACAAAAATTGCATATAGCACGTCTTACAATTGGTGCATGTTAGTCTCACCCTTTCCATTGTGGCAATGACAATGATCTCCAGTAGTACAACGATTATTAAACGCAATTCACATCAAAACATCAGTGGATTATCTTGCAGGATTTCGCTCGTTTAATCAAACTAGTTTTTAAACACGTAAGTTGCACGTGTGTTCCATACTAATAAATATAAAATTTTCATGATGGTAGTATAAATAATATTAGAATAGTTTAGCAATTTAGTTTTGGGTAAGAAACAAAAGAATTAATTAAATATGCTGAAATCTTCTAACAACACTAATTAATGAGTGCGAACGATCCATGAAATGGCTTCTTATAATTAAAAGAAAAGAAAAAAGTAAAGGAGACTGTGTAATACTTCAAATTAATATTGTGCCACTAGTTGTTCTCTCAAATAAAATCACTGCATAAGACAATATGAAGAACAATTTCACATTCTTACTCCATATTACAAATAATTGGCTAAAGATAAAAGGATACTAACTTTGACGCTTACAAGAAATGAAAAGAAGATAAAGCTACTATTTCTTGTTAGCTTTTCCAATAGAAGAAACAAGATTACAATTTTTTTTAAATAGTTTCAAGTACCTTTCTATTATTGTGTCCTACCACTTTATCTCCTATTGATTTTGGTCGAGTCTAAGAAGCTGAAAGGTTTTGGAAAAACTTCGCCTAGCTCCTGGTGATTTGATTAAGCTTAAAGGTTTTGGCAAGAGTGAGTTATATCAGAAGGCTTTGATAAAGTGAAACTGTTATCTTTATAGAATATCGTTTACCTCGAAAATGTGAGTAACAATTAAAGGTGATTTGTGGTTTTAAAGATATGCGATTTATTCCAATACTAGTGAATATACAAGTAATATTAGGTTTAAGTAAGAAGAATTGATGAATCAAACCAGCGTTGTTAGAATGACCGGGACCTCGAGCTCGATTGACTCGGGAGCCTCGAGGTGAGTTGAGAGCTAATAAAGTATGAATAATAAAGTGAAAACAATAAAGCTGAAGAATAATTGTGTAGCACGGTAAACGAGAAAAGAAGAGTAGAATATTCTATTGCAGTGAATGAGATAATCTTTACAAATGATTGGNGTCTGAGTACAAAAATATACTTATTTTGGGAAAGAAATCAGCAAGGTAAAAACATCATAGTAAAGGGGAAAAAATCAATTAATTTTAAACATGCGAGTGAAATCAGGGCTCATATAAGAAAAGTTTTTGAAATCAGTCACAAAATCAAGATCAATCAAGGAAGGAACATGCTTCTGCACTTCAGTATATAAATAGAGTGAACAAAACATCAGTCATGCGAGGCCAAACACATTGGCAAAACACTTCGAAGGCTGCAATTTATTACTTCAACTCTGGCTCATGGAACATCTCCAAAAGGGCGAATACCGACAAGAGATTCAGCGAAGGGACTAGGATGATCGCATCGCTTTTCATCATCCAAAGCGAATGAATTACATCCCTGATAAGTTCGCTCTGCCGGAGAATGCCAAAGGATGGGTTGAGCTATTTGATAATCTGACTGAAGAACAGGTTCAATGGATGTTCGAGTGGTTTCCGACTGGGGAATTCATCGCCCGATCCAGAGATGCACCTTTCCTGATACTGATTGGTCTCAGAGGAACATACCCTTACGTCCCTTTTCGAGTTATGAGGCAAGCTGGTAGGAAGCAAGTTATACCCAGGGTCGACAAGATGAGCCATTTCCGAGCTGACTTCCAAAATGATGATAGTCCCTACAAGTGCCAAGCCCAGCATATGTGGCACTGCATGATCATAATGGGGAGAGATACTATCGAGCCAGACAGGTATCATACTGGTTGCGCTCCTTTCTACTCAGGTTGGTAGGAGGACAATCATAATGGTCTGGGCTAACCAGGGTTTGCTCGAGTTCACCGGATTATAGATGAAAAGGCCGAGGCGCGAGTCAAGTACAACTAGCTGCGTAAAAGGATCCGTGAGTGTGAGAACGAACACCGCGAGATACAAGAGTCCAACCAGAAGCTGATTCAGGAATGAAAGGACATGGTTGTCAGTGCCAGTAAACGGCTAGGATACTTGGAGCGAGGCATAGTAGAACTGGAGAGGAAATTTCTCAATAGGGTCGAAGATTGTCAAAATGCTGAAGGGACCGAAGGCGGACATCTAGCCAGAGCGTACCTGTTGCTGGGACTTCGCGAGTTGGGGAAGCTGTTCGACGGAGCCAAGGATGCCGAATCAGGCGAAGGTCCTTCTGGGACCAAGTAGATAGGAGTTTATCTTTTTCGTTTTAAAATGTAACAAGGCCAATGGCCATTGTTAACTTTTATTTCCTGTTTATTTAGGATTGATTTGAGATTCGTCTTACTTTTTACCAATGAAATGAGGCATTTAGCATTCCAAGTTCTCCAAATCAACTTGTCGCTAGGCCCACCTCAGGCACAATGAGGTTCCCAAATTAGGACATGTTTTACATTCCTGCACTACGTGTTTAAATATTGCAATACTTTTTATGACCCTCACTAACTTGGTTGCCTTTTTTTGTTTTATTTCTGTTTTGTTATTCCCCTCCCCAAAGGTTAGTTTGTGCACTCTGGCAATATCATCTTATTCCACGAGATCCAGGGGCCCTCCACCCACTCCTCCTCTTAGTCCTGTTAAGAACAAGAATAAAAGCAAGATGGAAGATTTGAACAACATCAGAAAAGAGAACGCAATAGTAGAGGCCACTAATGGCCATGGTATTCGGGTTCCCGATGAAAATGTGTCACAACTTGAACTGAAATTGTTGAAGTTTCAGGAAGAGCTCAATCAGGTTCGGAATCTGGCCAACCTATCATTCTCCCTCAGCATCCCGGACGCCAACTTCCCCAATGTTCAAAACCCCACATCTCCTCAAAATATCCTAAAACAACAAAATCATCCCATTGCTCTACAAAAGAACCAATGCAACACTTGCCATACCCCAAATAATGCTCCACTACTCATCTCAGAACCTCAAAACTCCACAAATGACCATTTCCACACCCATACGCCAGGCCACCATAAAAATCCCATCTACGTGGAGACCATGCCACACTCCACCCAACCTGTATCTTGCACACCTGAATCTGATGAAAAGGATCTGCTCATTAGAAACTTGGCCGAGGAACTTAAGAAACTAACCGGCCGAATTCAGGACGTCGAAGGAAGCAAAGGGATCGGAGGGTTGAACTATGAGGACCTCTGCATACAACCTGATGTCGAACTACCTGAGGGGTACAAACCTCCTATGTTCGAAATGTTTGATGGTACAGGTGATCCAAGGGTCCATCTAAGGACATACTGCGACAGACTGGTCGGAGTAGGAAAAGATGAAAGGATCCGCATGAAACTGTTCATGAGGAGTCTGAAAGGAGATGCGCTATCTTTGTACATCAGCCAAGATCCCAAGAAGTGGTCGAGCTGGATAGGTATGGCATCTGACTTTATGGATAGATTCAGGTTTAATATAGAGAATGCGCCAGGCGTGTTCTATATCCAGAATCTGAAGAACAAGCCCACAAAAACGTTTCGCGAGTATACTACTCGCTGGAGATCCGAAGCTGCTAAGGTCAGACCCGCCTTAGAAGAAGAACAAACGAACAAGTTCTTTGTCTAGGCTCAAGACCCGCAATACTATGAACGGTTGATGCTGATTGAGAACCATATGTTTTCCGACATTATCAAACTGGGCGAAAGAATTGAAGAAGGTATCAAAAGCGGTATGGATACAAACTTTGAGGCCTTGCAAGCTACAAATAAGGCCTTACAGTCCGGCGGTATGTCCAAAAAAAGGGACGTAGGGGCTGTGATGGTTGCACAAAGGACTAAGTCTCCCCTCAAATACCAAAGTTACCCAACACCTCCACTCACATATCAGCCCACCCCAAATTACCAAGCACCTTCACCCTCATACCAAGCTCCACCACCAACTTATTAGTCACCTCCACCTCCTACATATCAACCTACTTCAACCAGATACTCCCAACCGCTCATATCTGCCAAACCTATAATGCTCAACCGTCCCACTATCAGTCACCTCCTGCACGCCGCAACTTCCCTAGACCTCGACCTAATTTTGATCGCAGACCTCCAAAATAATATATGGCCATCGCTGAACCTATTGACCAGTTGTTTGAGAGACTCAAAGCTGCTGGTTATGTCACCCCATCCCTGCTGCAACCCCTGAGAATCCTTCTCAATGGGTTAACCCAAACAAGTCTTGTGCATACCACTACGGCATGAAAGGACACACCATCGATGAATGCCGCTCCTTAAAAGACAAGATACAGTCTTTGATTGATAACAAAGTCATTGTGGCAAAGGAAGCTGCTCCAAACGTCTGCAACAACCCTCTGTCGGACCATAAGGGTGGGGGTATCCACATGATTGAAGTAGAGGACGACTGGGATCCCGAGGGATCCATCGGGGTAATCGCAGAAGGCGATGAACCAAAGAAACCAGTAGTTACTCTCAATCTGATTATAGTCCAGATCCAACCGTCTGAGGACGCTGAGGTGAGTATGTCCATACCACTTGAGTTTGAAGCAGCGCCATCCGCAAAGGCACCGACACCAGTTGAGGTTGAACTTGCGTCTCCAGTGAATGCACCCGTACCATTTGAGGTCGCAGTCCTGCATCCCAAGGAACATGTTCCATTTGAAGTAAGGATAGTCGCGCCTATCCCAGTGGCAACGTCGACCATGACACCATTCCATACAAAAGTTGTACCGTGGGACTATACAGCCGAGGCTAGGAGGAAAGAAAAGGTCAAGTTCGAAGAGACTGTCACAGCGCAGGGTATGACTAGAACTGGTAGAGTCTATACCCCTGAACATCTGGCTGATTCAAGCAAGCAGGCCTCCAACCGGCCACCCATCATTGAGACAGGACCAGACGACCTTTGGAGAAAAATACAGGCCAAAGAGTATTCGGTCATCGACCAGTTAAACAAGCCCAAGCACAAATCTCCATTCTCTCTTTGCTGCAAAATTCTGAGGCGCACAAGAATGCTCTACTAAAGGTGCTGAGTGAAGCATACATACCAAGAAACATCACTGGCGGGGAAATGGCTAACATGGTAGGACAAGTGCTGGAGAGCCATAAGATCACCTTTCATGAGGACGAGCTGCCACCTGAGGGGCTGGGGCACAACAAGGCACTGCACATCACCGTGCAATGCGAGGACTATTTCATCACTAGAATCCTAATTGATGGGGGTTCCAGCCTTAACATATGTCTATTGGTGACGCTCAAGAAATTGGGTAAAGGGCTGCACGAGATAAAGGATGGAGCAATCAACGTGAAAGCTTTTGATGAATCCTAGAGGTCCACCATTGGTGAGATTATTCTATGCTTGCAGATGGGACCGACCTGGTTTGATGTTGATTTCCAAGTAATAGATGTGCCAGCGTCTTACAACTTGCTGCTGGGACGTCTATGGATTCACGCTGCTGGGGCCGTAGCATCAACAATGCATCAGGCAGTGAAACTCAAATGGAATCACCAGGAGGTGATCATTCACGGCGACGGTAGTAACCCTATATATTGTCGCCAGACCATTCCGGCAATCGAGGGAAGAAGGAAACTAGGCGGAGAAACTTACCACCACATCGAACGGGTTAATGATGTCGACAAAGACAAATGGTGGGATAACAAAATCGAGAGTATACTGAAATTGAGTGGGTACGAGCCTGGCAAGGGACTCGGAAAGAACCTCCAAGGAATCGCTAAGCCCATAAAACTCAAGAAACATGGCACTACCTTCGGTTTGGGATATGATTACACCTGGGAAGAATTCAACAATTGGTCGCCACCATGGCGTGGTCCTTACTACCTACATACCGCGTTTGGAGCAGACTTTCCAACAGGCCGACATTGTTTATGGGTCAGATGAAGAAGAGGCACCGGTAGCGGTGAAGAACTTGTTCCTAGAGGACAATGACATGGACTGTTGTGTTATTCTCAAGGAGGAGGGGGAGGAAGGCCCTTCCATACAGGCTGTGAGCAGAGGGGCACGCCTCAATAATTGGACCATCAGGACAACCAGAGCCCGACGAGCCTCGGGGTAGCTAGGCTAAAACAAACATTATCCATTGTTTTTACTAAATGATTTTCTTTTCGCATTTTTTCAATTTCCGCAATAAGATCTTCAATGTTCAAAACAAGTATTCAATTTATAAAAAGCATGTTTGATTTTTCTTATGAATTAATATTTATTTCTATCTTTTTCCTCCTTACTTTACTTATACAGCATTACTATTACTTATCTTGATGAACCAATGCCTGTGACATGCTATGCGACAACGCAACAAACGGATATTGATTCAGAGGAAGATGACATACTTGACGAGATTTTCAAAGAAGTTGAGGACTTTGAGAACATACCTAAGTCCAACCTGGACAAAACCGAAATTGTCAACCTGGGAGATGCCGAAAACGTCAAAGAAACACGAATCAGCATTCACCTATCGCCATAATAAAAGAAAGAATCACAAAATTTCTAAAAGAGTATGAGGACATATTCGCCTAGTCATATGATGACATGACTGGTCTGAGTACGTCTATTGTGGCCCACAAACTGCCAACCGATCCAATGTGTCCACCGGTAAACAAAAGCTCAGAAAGTTCAAGCCTGATATGAGTCTAAAAATCAAGGAAGAAGTCACCAAGCAGATCAAAGCTAAGGTTCTCAGGGTGGTTAAGTACCCGACATGGTTAGCCAATATCATGCCAGTACCAAACAAAGACGGGAAGGTCCGAGTCTATGTCGACTACCGGGATCTCAACCGGGCCAGTTCAAAAGATGACTTCCCTTTGCTGAATATACACATCCTGATTGATAATTGCGCCAAGCATAAGCTGCAGTCATTTGTACATTGTTTCGCTGGTTATCATCAGATCTGGATGGATGAAGAAGATGCTGAGAAAACGACTTTCATTACGCCGTGGGGAATGTACTGTTACAAGATGATGCCATTTGGCTTGAAGAATGCAGGGGTCACCTACATGAGGGCCATGACTACCATTTTCCATGACATGATACACAAGGAGATAGAGGTATATGTGGATGATGTTATTATCAAATCCAAGAAGGCCACTGACCACATAGAAGATCTGATGAAGTTTTTCAATAGACTGCGGAGGTACAACCTGAAACTAAACCCCGCAAAGTGTGTATTTGGGGTTCCTGCTGGGAAGTTGCTGGGGTTTATTGCGAGCCACCGAGGAATAGAACTGGATCCATCGAAGGTCAAAGCCATTCAAGAATTACCACCGCCAAAGAACAGGAAAGATGTGATGAGTTTCTTGGGAAGGCCAAACTACATCAGCCGATTCATAACACAGTCTACAGTTATCCGTGAGCCAATCTTTAAGATGTTAAAGAAGGACGCCGCTACCAAATGGACCGATGACTGCCAAAAGGCCTTCGACAGAATCAAGAAGTACCTGTCAACACCACCAGTCTTAGTTCCGCCCGAGCCAGGGAGACCCTTATTACTCTACCTTGCAGTGTTAGATGGAGCTTTCGGCTGCGTTCTGGGGCAACATGATGAAACAGGGAGAAAGGAACAAGCCATCTATTATCTCAGCAAGAAGTTCACCCCATACGAGGCCCGATATTCTCTATTGGAACGCACCTGTTGTGCTTTGACTTGGGTGGCTCAGAAGCTGAGACATTACTTCTGCGCCTATACTACATATCTCATATCAAGAATGGATCCTTTGAAGTACATCTTTCAGAAGCCCATGCCCACTGGCAAGATGGCCAAGTGGCAGATCCTGTTGAGTGAGTTCGACATTATTTACGTAACTCAGAAAGCGGTCAAGGGACAACCACTGGCAGACCACCTCGCTGAGAATCCCGTGGATGGAGAATACGAACCCCTGAAAACGTATTTTCTTGATGAAGAGGTATCATTCATAGGAGAAGACATTGCAGAATCCTATGATGGTTGGAGAATGTTCTTCGATGGAGCAGCAAACTTCAAAGGAGTTGGCATAGGAGCAGTCTTGATATCAGAAACCGGTCAGCATTATCCAGTGTCTGCCAAGCTCAGGTGTCCCTGCACCAACAATATGGCCGAGTATGAATCTTGCATCTTAGGACTCAAAATAGCCATTGACATGAACGTTCAAGAGCTGCTAGTAATTGGAGATTCAAACTTACTTATACATCAGGTACGAGAAGAATGGGCAACCAAGAACTCCAAGATACTCCCGTATCTGCATCATGTATAGGAATTGAGAAAGAGGTTCACGAAAACGGAATTCCAACATGTTCCCAAAAGCCAGAATGAGTTCGCCGATGCATTGGCTACCCTATCATCTATGATACAGCATCCAGACAAGAATTTTATTGATCCCATTCCAGTGAAAATCCATAATCAGTCAGCTTACTGTGCCCATGTTGAAGAAGAAGCAGACGAAAAGCCTTGGTTTCATGATATCAAGGAATACTTGGCAAAAGGAGAGTACCCAGAGCTTGCGAATCCTACTCAGAAATGCACACTTTGGAGATTGTCCAACAACTTCTTTCACAGGGGAGGAATCCTGTATAGGAGGACTCCTGATTTGGGATTATTAAGGTGTGTCGACGCAAAAGAAACATCTAAGCTGCTAGAGGAAATTCATGCTGGGACCTGCGGTCCATATATGAACGGTTTTGTCCTAGCAAAGAAGATACTTCGGGCTGGTTACTTTTGGATGACCATGGAAACGGACTGCATCCAGTATGTACGGAAATGCCACTGCGGTCAGATACATGCAGATATGATAAAGGTACCTCCGAGCGAGCTCCACACAACAAGCTCACCATGGCCAATCGCCGCTTGGGGAATGGACGTTATTGGAACAATCGAGCCTGCTGCTTCCAACGGACATAGGTTTATCCTGGTAGCCATAGACTATTTCATCACATGGGTCGAAGTAGCTTCTCACAGAGCGGTAACTAAGAAAGTCGTGGTAGACTTTCCGCGATTGCATTGTTTGTTGATTCGAGGTTGTAGAGTCAATCATTACTGATAACGGCTCCAACCTCAACAGCGACTTGATGAAAGCTATGTGTGAAACTTTCAAGATCAGACACAAGAATCCACGGCCTACAGGCCTCAAATGAATGGAGCTGTAGAAGCCGCCAACAAGAACATCAAGAAGATATTGAGGAAAATGATAGAAAAGCATAAATAGTAGCACGAGAAGTTATCATTTGCTCTATTGGGATATCGCACCACAGTCCGCACATCAACCGGAGCAATCCCCTATATGCTGGTTTATGGTACAGACGTTGTCATTTCCGTGAGGTAGAAATTCCTTCCCTAAGGATCATACAAAAAGCTGAGCTCGACGACGCAGAATGGGTAAAAAGTCGTTATAAGCAACTAGCCCTTATAGACGGAAAGAGAATGAACGCAGTTTGCCATGGTCAACTCTATCAGAACAGAATGTCCAGAGCCGTCAACAAAAGAGTCAAGCCAAGACAGTTCACACCGGGGCAGCTGGTGTTAAAGAAAAATTTTCCACATCAAGATGAAGCCAAAGGGAAGTTCTCTCCCTACTGGCAGGGCCCATACATGGTTCACCGGGTTTTGACAGGAGGAGCCCTCGTACTTGCAGAAATGGACAGAGAAGTTTGGCCAAAGCCGATTAATTCAGACGCAATCAAGTGTTACTATGTGTAATCCTTATGCTTTCCTTATATGATGTAAATTGAACTATGCCTGGCCTGATTCCCGTTTAAGAGGGGATACGTAGGCAGCCCTATGGGTTCGATCATAATTCAATAAAATTTTCATTTCCCCCGAAATTGGAAACTGGGGCAGAATTTTGAGGAGGACCCTCAAAATTCCGAAGCAATTTCAGCCGATCGCCACACGAGCAACAGTCAGAAGTGTCAACCCATCAAACTGGGGCAGAATTTTGAGGAGGACCCTCAAAATTCCATAGCAAGAGAGGTTGCAATGTCTCGAACCACGTCACAGTCGTCGGTTCATCTAAAAGCTGGTTTAATTATACATTTATGTCATACTTTTACAAAATCATGCATGTTTATTATCGAAACTGCTTTGTTTAGCAAAGCTACCCCAATGATATAGACAGTATCACCAGATCAAAGCCGAGCAAGTCAAGCAAAGCCAGCGGGGATACGAACTAACTTTCCCCCTGACAAAACTCACAATTTTTCTTTGGATGCATGCACTAGGATTGCAAAATCATCAAACATACTATACACCCATGAGACAAATATTATTCAGGAATACAACTCTTAGAACCGTTGCACTTACCAACAATTGATATCCGCACACCAGTGATGTCCCGTATGTCATAATGCTCCCAATAATCACAACGCCGCAATATGCTATCAGCTAAGAAAACTCTACTGTATTTGTTATCTTATTTCTTGCATAAGGCTACAATTCTGCCTTCCGAGGTTAAACTCTACCTCCATCTACATCTGCATTGCATAAGGCTACCACTCTGCCTTCCAACTTGCATAAGGCTACTATTCTGCCTTCCGAGGTTAAGCTCTACCTCTATCTGCATCAGCATTGCATAAGGCTACCATTCTGCCTTCCAACTTGCATAAGGCTACTATTCTGCCTTCCGAGGTTAAGCTCTATCTCTATCTGCATCTGCATTGCATAAGGCTACCACTCTGCCTTCCAACTTGCATAAGGCTACTATTCTGCCTTCCGAGACTAAACCCTGGCTCCATCCACATTGCACGGCTGAAAGATCGCCACATTGCTACATTGCACGGCTGAAAGATCGCCACATTGCACGGCTGAAAGATCGCCACTTGCTACATCGCACGGCTGAAAGATCGCCACATTGCACGGCTGAAAGATTGCCACATCGCACGGCTGAAAGATCGCCACATACTACATTGCACGGCTGAAAGATCGCCATATTGCACGACTGAAAGATCGCCACATTGCACGGCCGAAAGATCGCCACATCGCATGGCTGAAAGATCGCCACATACTACATCTGCATGGCTGAAAGATCGCCACATACTACATCTGCATGGCTGAA
>NC_031999.1:51506362-51544614 GCF_001879085.1 Nicotiana attenuata | reverse complement strand
CCATACTTTGATTTCGATAGGCTGAAAGATCACCACATACTGCATTCTTCATGGGCTGAAATATCGCCAACTCATCCAAAGGCATCATCATTCGGAGGCACCATCTTCATAGCCTGAGAACACCATGTCATGGCCTGAGGATCTCTTTCAATCTTTTGCATATCATTATTTAAAGGCGTCATGGTTCGGAGGCACCATCCTCATAGCCCGAGAACATCATTTCATGGCCTGCGAATCCTTATCATACGCTTCATGGCCCAGGACATCATGGTCTAAGGACATCATCCTCATCGTCCGAAAGACAACATTCATGGTCCAACGGGAATTTGCATCATGTTTAAATTTATGCACAGTATACGCTTGTATCGCTTCTATTTGTAGGTAAGACGGCGAGCAACGGCCATCCCGGCAGGAGCGATCTCGCTCCACTTCCCGCAGCCATACCAAACCCAACCATTCTCATAAACCGCCCAATCACCCGGCCATAGATATTGCGTCCGTTCTTGAAATGTCTTCATTGGGATACTCCGCTGACGGATCTTGAACTACATACGGCATGATTCCTGTAAAACCAGGGATATGTAGGCAGCTCAGAAGCCAGGGTGCGGCCTAAACCTCTTCAAACCATTTTGCTTGGCCAAAATTGGCCATCGTTTCTTTACCCAAAACTCTTTCATCCTTCCCGGGTAAAGAGGGGCAACTGTTGATACCCAATTTTTTCCTATATATTTTAAATATGCAAAATACCTTCAAAATAGCATATATATGCATATAAAGCATGTCCAAGGTTTTTATTATTTTTTTCATAATTTTAAGGATTTTAAATTGATTTATTTTCTCCCTTTTTATCCATAAAATCCCAATAATTATTTCCAAAACTATTGTTTGGATAATTCATCTATTGGATTTCTATATTTATGCCAAAATATGGCTAAGGTAATTTTTACATATTTTTATAATTACATTTAGTATTTTTAAAGCTAAATTGCACATAATTGCAATATTGGCCCTTTTCAGATTTAATTATATTTTATATGCATATAATTGGATCTTTTATTTTTAAATTACTAATTATGTATTCTAAATCATGTTAGCACTTTAAATTATTTTTTTCAGAAACTATTTACTATTTTTATAAATTAAAAAGGGCAAAAAATTGACTATTTAAATTATAGCCAAAATTGGCTTTTGTTTGAAGGCCTGGGTTATCCGGATGCATTGGGCCTGCTGCAGGCCTCCTATAGTTATATACTTTGTAATCTATTCGTTTGCTTATAGTCTGTAATAATTATTTGTAATAACAATGGGGCAACAGTGAATTGGGAAAAACTGGGCCTAGTTTGATGTTTGCATGAGAATGGGGTAGAAACCCTGCTTTAAGTGCCTGTTTCTTTCAAATATTTTTCACTACTATATTTTAGATATCCTGCCTATAGGTTATTCGCTTGTTCAGTTATATTCTGTTACTGCATGCATCCGATAACATGCCTATAGGTATTTGTTTCAATACATTCTGTTACTATGTGCGGTAGATAAGATGCCCATAGGATCAAAATGGTTATGAATATCCCGTCAAGATTCACTACTGTATTTAAATCATACCCACAAAGTTTCAAAATCGGTTCTGCATTTTAAAAATCCCGCCTATAAAGTTTTAAATCACTTTTGCATTTTGACACCGTGTCAATAGGAAATTTCAGAATCATTTATTTGCATTTAGATACCATGTCAATAGGAAATTTCAGAACCATTTATTTGCATTTAGATACCATGTTAATAGGAAACTTCAGAATTAATCTCTGCATTAAGATATCATGCCTATAAGGTTTCAAAATTAATTTCTGCGCTTAGATATCATGCTCATAGAGATAACACGTAAAATCAGCTCTGTAATGCTTGTGATCATTTTCAGTATATAGGCAACATGCCTATAGGGTCTAAACGGATAAATCTGCCTATTTAAACTAATCATTGGTTTACAATACGTTTAGATACCATGCCTATAGGATCCTACCGGTTATCGCCTAGGCAAGCCTGTAGGATAATTAAAACCCTGAAATTGCCAAAAACTGTGTATGTTTGACTGCTCATAAATTGCTCAGATTCCGTAAGTAATAAAATCAGTAGGCAAACTGATTAGGTATTTACTGCCTCGCCTTAATCAAACTACTGCATATTTTGTGCTCATCTAGACATCCTGCTCTAAATCGTTTAAAAAGCTGTTTGTTTGAGGCGTGCATTTGTTTTGTCTATTTGTGGAGGTAAATGTGAGCCCCTTAATTGCATCTTTATGTGATAGTCCTATTAGGCTTTTTGTTTGTCGCTTAGTTTTCTCCTTTTAAAACAACATAGGTGAGTCTAGAACTTCCTTAAATAGAGGTCTCCTAAACACCTTTGGGGCCGCAGGCAAGGGACGGGTAATGCACGCATAGGGCACGTATCGGATGTTATTAGAACGCCTAGGTAATAAAGAAAAGGGGAAGGGTAATTGGGTACTAAAAAGAAATGATGACCTGTGCGCTAATGCTATGTGTATCACCCCAACTTGGGGACGATTACCAAGTATTGCACAGAAGTGATCCTATAGGCTAAAAAACTTAGGACCCCCTTTTACTCCTTGTTTTAGAAATAATCTCTATTTGTCTAAATTGCTTTATTTGCTTATAAGAATAATTCACTTAAATTGAGTTTGGCCGGGACCCGCCGTTGTGGACCTCGAGGGGTGCCTAACACCTTCCCCTCAAGGTTATTTTGAGCCCTTACCCAATCTCTAGTAATGCAAACCGGTTTATGAGTTATTTGCTTTAGGTGCCCTAATGCACCTTAAATCCGTTAGGTGGAGACTCTTCAAATTCCATAGCCCTTTCCAAAAGGAAACGAGTTGTCCCAAAATGTCGAAACCCGGACTCCGCGATGAAAAAGGGGGCGCCACAACATGACGACTCTGCTGGGGATTATTTTTAGGCTCTTACCATAACAAATTTGTTTTTGTGAATTAGTCTTGAATGTGCTTTATTCTGTCAATACATGTGCACCCTTTACCTTCCCCCTTATTTGAATTTAATTGCCTATTTCTTTTAGCATTCATGATTTCCTTTATTACAGAAACTGACTTGTCTTCTTGTTTCCTTCCTTAACGTCTTTCAATTATTAAATACCGTATTTATCATTCTTTTAACGTGCCAATACGTGACAACATGCTATTTATTATTGCATAAATCATGCTCAACATCATATTCCACTCCTGCGTAATCAATCCTATAGCAACGCTTGATGAGTGTTTGCGCCCTTCCTATATATTACCCTTTAAATCCGGAAAGGCGTATTTGCGGTAAAACTAGTCGATCAGCGGTGCAGTCGACGGTTTCGTGCCTTTCTCCCTCAAGTTGTCCGCTTGAGGGTACCTCATGCATCATGGTCAAACCTAGCTGGGTTAATATGTTGTCCACATAATAACCCTTTAAGACAAGCCTCGTCCAAAAGTCTATCGGGTTTTTCATAATCCCAACGGACGCAACCACAATTGTGTGCATTAATTTAGAGAAATAAGTGCCAATTTGCTAATCATGGTTGTATAAATAGTCAGATCTGGAGGGGGAAAGGGCCTAACCAAATTTGTTTTGCAGAAAATGAGGCACAAAGTCCCACGATTCGGCATGGTCCGCAACATACTACCATTGTTACTATATTGGTGGGAGGATCTTCCGTCAAGTGATAAGAATCATCAGAAAAGGGTCTTGGGAAATTTGCCTTCTTAATTGAACCTTCAGCCAAACAACATGTTAATCGAAGCTGCTACAATGTTTTGGGAAAAAGAAAGAGCTGTCTTTCGCTTTGGAAACATAGAAATGACCCCTCTCTTGGAAGAAACAGGGGGATTTGCGGGCTACCTTGGGACAGTCCTGGTTATTGGCGCTAGAAAATCTCTGTACTAGGGTTCTCTGAAAATGATGGGATTGAAGAAGAATGATGACATAGAGTGCCTGAAAAATTCCTACATACCCTTCGACTTCCTCTATGAACGGTACGGTCACGGCAGAGCTTATCACATTTTTTATGACGAATTCTCCATCACTTCCTTGGGATGGATCAACCGCAAGGTTTTTGTGTTCATCGTTTGCTTCTTCGGTATTTTAGTGTTCCCGATCCAAGGGGACAGAATCCACACCAGACTGGCCATGGTAGCCAAAACTTTGATGGAGGGGATTGAAGGGCAAACATATACCATTCTCCGTATAATCATAGCAGACATCTACCGAGCCTTAGAGCGCTGTTAGAAAGGGTACAACTATTTCGAAGGTTGAAATTTGCTGCTGCAAGTTTGGCTGTTAGAACATCTCCAAAAAGATCAATACCGTTAAGAGTTTCTGCGAAGGCCGTGGAATGATCACATAACCTTCCATCATCCCAAGAAAATGACCTATATCCTAGACAGGCTTGCTCAACCAGAGGATGCTATAGGATGGGTGTAGTTTTTCAACAATTTGACCGACGACCAGGTTCAATGGATGTTCGAATGGTTCCTTATCGATGAGTTCATCATCAGATCTAGGGACGTTCCACACTTGGTATTGATTGGGTTAAGGAGCATATACCCTTATGCTCCCCTTAGGGTTATGAGACAGGCAGGCAGGAAGCAGGCCGTGCCGAGAATTGCTAAAATGAGTCATTTCATAGCCGATTTTTAGGGTGATGCCATTCCATACAAAAATGAAGCGCAGCATGTGGCACTTGAAGATTATCATGGAAAAGGATACCATCGAGTCGGATCGGTATCACGGCGGTCACGTGTACTTCTACCCCTCATGGTTGGATGAAACCATAGGGGGAATATTCGAGCCAAGGGTTGGTCCAGGAAATAGGGTCATAGACGAAGTTGCTGAAGCACAGGTGAAATACAACAAGTTGCGCAAAAGAGTTCACGAGTCCGAGGCCGAGCACCTGGAGCGACACAAGACCGATATGGAACTAATCAATGAATGGAGAGAGAGACTGTTAAATCGAGCGAAAGGTTGGAGTATCTGGAGTACAGTCTGATGTAATTAGAGGGAGAGGTGAGGAAGAGAGTCATCGATTGCCAGAACATTGAGGGAAGCGAATGAGAGCATTTGTCAAGGGCATACTTACTACTGAACCTGCGCGAACAGGGGGTCTGATCGACAAGAGCATCCAGCCTGGAGAAGGTCCTTTTGGAACCAAGTAGACTAGGTTTATTTGCTTTTTCAAATGTAATAAGGCCAAGTGCCATTAGTGACTTATCTTATTTAGTGTCTTTTTGGGTTCATCTATTTTTACATTAATAAAATGAGGCAATTATTGGTACTGAAATTCTCCAAATCTATTTGTCGCTAGGCCTACCTCGGGCATAACGAGGCTCCCAAATTAGGATGCGAATTTTCATTCCAGCAATATGTGTTTAAATACTGCAGGCATTTTTCAGAATCCTTACTAACTTGTCTACCTTTTGTTTTTCTTTACTTTTATTATTCCCATCCCCTAAGGTTGGTTCGCACATACTGGCATCATCAGCATATCACACCAGATTTCTCCTCCTCCGAGTAATCCGAAAAGCAAAGGAAAAGCTAAGTTGCTTGAGTGGAATACGAAAAGAAAATGCTGAGAATATTGAAACTTCAGACGGTCGTAGTACTCCAGCCCAGAATGATTTGGTCCTATGATTGGAGGAGAAAATACTGGTGTTACAAGGGGAACTTGAGCAGGTCCGCAACTTGGCAAACCTCCCCCTCACCCTAAACGTCCCAGACATTAACCAACAATATGGTCAAAACCCAGCACCCCCCTCTGAATACACCAAATCAACGTCCACAAAATCATCCCGCACCCCATCAATACGCTGCACCACCCCAAAACCCCAATCCTCTATCGGTACCAACTCTTCCACAACACAACCATCAACCAACCCAGTACCCACAAACCACTACCTATCATACCCCTCAGAACACACTACAACCTATTCCCGATCCTCAAAACTTGACCAACGATCACCACTACACCCAAATCCTATGCACCCACAAAAACAACCCTATATACGTGGAAATACTACCTCACTCCATTCAACCAATCTGTTAAACACCAGAATCGACTGAAAAAGACATGCTCATCAAGAACATGGCCGAGGAACTCAAGAAGTTGACAAGTCGCGTTTAGGGTGTTGAAGGAGGAAAGGGATAGAAGGTATAAACTACGAGGATTGTGAATACAACCAGATGTGGAACTGCCGAAGGGTTACAAACCTCCCAAGTTCGAAATGTTTGATGGAACAGGTGATCCCAAGGTTCATTTGAGAACTTATTGTGACAATCTCTTGGGGGTTGGAAAAGATGAAAGGATTCGAATGAAGCTCTTTATGAGAAGCCTTACTGGGTATGCCCTATCCTGGTACATAAGCCATAATCCCAAGAAATGGGCCAATTGGGTGAGGATGGCATCAGACTTCATGGATCGCTTCAGGTTCAATACGGAGAATACACCAGATGTCTTATATATCCAGAACCTAAAGAAGAATCCAATTGAGACTTTCCTTAAGTATGCTACTCGGTGGACGTTAGAAGCAGCCAAGGTCAGACCAGCATTAGACGAGGAACAGATGAACAAGTTCTTTGTCAGGGCACATGACCCACAGTATTATTATGAAAGGCTAATGGTCATTGAGTATCACAAGTTCTCCAATATTATCAAACTCGGAGAATGAATCGAAGAAGGTATCAAAAGCGAGATAGTGACAAATTTCGAGGCACTGCAGGCCACGAACAAAGAATTTTAATCAGGGGGAATATCAAAGAAGAAACAAGTAGGGGTAGTAATGGTGGCCCAAGGCCCAAAATATCCACTTACATATCAAACACCTCCACCTACGTACCAACCTTCACCTCCTAGATATTCCCAACCCACCACCGCCTATCACTCATATAACACCCGACCAGCCTACTATCTGTCAGACCTCCTTTTTATCACCCGAAGGGGGATATAAGGGAGTTTTTTAAATTTTAGTGATATTATTCTGTATTGGGTGATACCCTTTTTTGCTTGAGCCCGACCGGGTTGGGTCCGGTCCGGGGCAAGTCGGGGCCATCGAACCCGACCTGGATGCAAGGTAGAACGACGGCCACGTCAACAACCGAGGTCGAGTCATTTCGAGACCGTTGCAGAGCTCGATATGAGTCACCACCGGATGGAGAAACACACAAGGTCGGAAGCCGGACTCGTAACGGATAACCAAGCGTCGCCGGATATCTCGCCCAAACGTGATTTTCTCAACCACTTCAGGCCATTAAGGCGTAATTACAGGGATCCACGATGTAATTAATTTACCTACCTTATTTTTACCCTTAATCAGAATGTATAAAAGGGGAGAAGACCCCATAAAGAGGGGATCGGAAACCATTACACTACATTACCATCTCTCTCAATTCTTGTACGCTATCAAGCACAATTGTTCTAAGCAATATTATATTCTGCGATTATTTACTTTAACAGCAATTGTTGAGTCTTTATCTTTTATTTTCCTCAATCCAAACCTTTTGTATCTTTTAGTTCACGGATCCTTAAAACCCCATATAAATTCAATTGTTATCCGGATTCCAGGGTAAACAGTTTGGCGCCCACCGTGGGGCTAAGGATATTAGTGAGCTCTTTGATACTCTTTCTTGACGCATCACAATACACTGGTTCTTTGCAAAAGAGTCCATCTTACATTCAAATTACCAACTCATAGAATGGCACAATCAATCAACAACGAACTTGAACAGCAGACAGGAAATAATGGAATGCCCGGGCTCGAAAACCCGATAGATGCCGATTCCCGGATGGCGCTCAACACTGATCAGGCCTCCGGATCATCACATAGCGTCCGGGGAGAGGACGATTCGAGGGCCCAGGCAGTCGGCGAAGAGACTATCAACCTTAAAATGATTTTTGACATGCTGCAAGCCCAGCAATCGGCTATAGCTCAGCTCCAGAGCCGGGTCCAGGAGCCTGTCAGGTCCGAGGAGGCTCCCCGTGCAGCTGCAATCATCAATCCGACCCCAGTACAGCCGGAACGGGGTGGGCCGGATGCTGATTCTGCGGTTCTTAGGAGGCTAGAAGAATTGACCGAACGAATCGAAAAGGGGGAGGAAAAGATCGAGGCCAACAATAAAAAAGTAGAAACATACAACTCCAGGGTCGACCAAATACCAGGTGCACCTCCGGTCCTGAAGGGCCTTGACGCTAAAAAGTTTGTACAAAAACCGTTCCCATCCAGTGCCGCCCCAAAACCTATCCCTAAGAAATTTAGAATGCCCGATATCCCGAAGTATAATGGGACCTCGGACCCAAACGAGCATATGACAGCATACACATGCGCGATTAAGGGAAACGATCTCGAAGATGATGAAATCGAGTCAGTTTTGTTGAAAAAGTTTGGAGAAACCTTGTCCAAGGGGGCAATGACGTGGTATCATAACTTACCGCCAAATTCCATCGATTCGTTCGCCATGTTAGCCGATGCCTTCGTGAAAGCTCACGCCGGGGCGATCAGGGTAGAAACAAGGAAATCCGACCTATTCAAGGTCCGACAGCGCATAAACGAGACACTCCGGGAATTTGTGTCTCGATTTCAAATGGAGAGGATGGATCTTCCCCCAGTCACGGATGACTGGGCAGTACAAGCCTTCACTCAAGGATTGAACGCCAACAGCTCAGCCGCATCCAGGCAATTAAAGCAAAGTCTGATCGAGTTTCCAGCAGTTACGTGGGCAGACATCCATAACCGGTACCAATCGAAGATAAGGGTAGAGGACGACCACAGCGGAGCGAGTTCGGATTCACCATCCACACATAGGAATTTCGATCGACCTCGTAGGGAAAACTACAAAGATTCAAGACCGAACAAGGAAAGATATCGGCCGTATCAGGATGATAGGAGGCCTAAATTTACGAGGAACGACCGCGGCTATGAGAGGAACAGAAGACCGTTACCGAAGGCCAACCTCGGGAAAGCCGTCGATAGACAGGAAGCACCCCGATTAGCTGAATATAATTTCAGTGTCGATTCGGCTACCCTGGTGTCGGCGATCGGACGTATCAAAGAAGCCCGATGGCCCAAACCCGTACAGTCCGATCCATCGAGGAGGGATCCCAAGTTAATATGTAAGTACCACAACACACATGGCCACAGAACCGAAGATTGCAGGCAACTGCGGGAGGAAGTTGCCCGGTTGCTCGATGAAGGTTACCTTCGAGAATTTCTCAGTGATCGGGCCAAGAATCATTACGAAAATCGAGATCGACCAGCCGATAGGAAGGAACCCCGGCACACCATAAACATGATAATTGGAGGGGAAGACGCACCTCAAGTACCAATACTGAAACGTACCAAGATATCGATCACAAGGGAGAAGCGGATCAGGGATTATGCACCAGAGGGAACACTGTGTTTTAGCAACGAGGAAATCGATGGACCAGCACAACCCCATAACGACGCTTTGGTAATATCCATGATGGTCCGAGACACTAAAGTCAAGCGTGTCTTGGTCGATCCCGGAAGCTCGGCTAACATAATTCGGTCATGGGTCGTCGAACAGTTGGGACTGACAGGGCAGATAATTTCTGAAGTGAGAGTATTGAATGGATTTAATATGGCTACAGAGACAACACGAGGGGAAATAACTCTGATGATCGACGTGGGCGGAGTTATGAAAGCGACCAAGTTCTGTGTTATTAAGGGCGATATGAGGTACAACGCCCTGCTCGGAAGACCTTGGATACACGACATCGGGGCCGTACCGTCCACGCTGCACCAAATGCTGAAATTCCCATCTGCCGAGGGGGTCATCACTGTGTACGGGGAGCAATGCGCCGCAAGAGAGATGTTCGCAGTAGATGAGGTGTCCAAGGCAAAATAGCAGTCAAAGTGTAAGCCTCCGGTAAAAGAGGCTGAACCAGAATCTACCTTCGGGGAAGACCTCTTTCTTCCCCGGTCTTTCGTGACTCCGGATGAGTCCGATGCCACCAAATCAACAGTCGAAGAGCTGGAACAGATCCCTATTCGTTCGAGTGCGCCTGACCGAAAGGTATACCTGGGCTCGGGTTTAACTACCGAGCTCAGGAAAAATTTGCTTTCTTTTCTTACTGCTAACGAGGATGTGTTTGCTTGGTCCCATTTGGATATGACAGGCATACCCCCTGAGGTCACGACTCACAAGTTGAGCACAGACCCAAAATTCCGGCCAGTCAAACAAAAGAGAAGGCCCCAATCCGAGGTCAAACAGGCTTTCATCCACGAGGAGGTAACTAAGCTATTAAACATAGGGTCCATCCGGGAAGTTAAATACCCCGAATGGTTAGCCAACGTAGTGGTAGTACCCAAAAAGGGTAATAAATTAAGAATGTATATAGATTATAAAGATCTAAATAAAGCTTGCCCCAAGGATTCCTTTCCTTTGCCTAACATCGATCGAATGATCGATGCCACGGCCGGCCACGAGACGCTAAGTTTTCTCGACGCCTATTCCGGATATAATCAGATCCGGATGGATAAGGACGATCAGGAAAAAACGTCCTTCATCACTAAGTATGGCACTTACTGCTATAACGTGATGCCCTTCGGGTTAAAGAACGCCGGGGCCACCTACCAATGCCTAGTTAACAAGATGTTCGAGAATCAATTAGGCAAAACCATGGAAGTTTATATTGATGATATGTTAGTTAAATCCCTGCGCGCAGAGGAACATCTTAGCCATTTGCAGGAAACTTTTGCTATATTAAAGCAATATAACATGAAGCTGAACCCGGAGAAATGCGCGTTCGGGGTCGGATCCGGAAAGTTCCTAGGATTTATGGTGTCCAACAGGGGAATCGAGATCAATCCGGATAAGATTAAGGCAATCGAGGACATAAAGATTGTCGATAACGTAAAGGCCGTCCAACGGCTCACCGGGCACATAGCTGCTCTAGGCCGGTTCATATCCCGATCCTCGGAGAGGAGCCATCGATTTTTCAATCTTCTAAAGAAGAAGAATGATTTCACGTGGGGACCAGAATGCCAGCACGCCCTAGAGGAACTCAAAAGGTACCTTTCTAATCCACCTTTGTTGCATACTCCGAAAATCGGAGAACCTCTATACCTATACTTGGCCGTATCGGAAGTAGCTGTCAGTGGGGTCCTAGTTAGGGAAGAACAGGGCACCCAGTTCCCCATCTACTACGTAAGTAGGACACTAGGGGAAGCGGAAACGAAGTATCCTCACCTAGAAAAATTGGCATTAGCCCTAATTAGTGCCTCAAGAAAATTGAAGCCATACTTCCAAAGTCACCCCATACATGTTGTAACTACATACCCATTAAGAAATGTCATGCATAAGCCCGAATTGTCCAGCCGGCTGGCCAAGTGGGCCATAGAGGTTAGCGAGTACAATATCCAATATCGACCTCGAACCTCGATTAAGTCGCAAGTATTGGCTGATTTTATCGCCGACTTCACACCGACCCTTATTCCCCTGGTCGAAAAAGAGCTCCTGCTGAGCTCGGGGACTCCGTCCGGAGTATAGACATTGTTCACGGACGGAGCTTCGAACGTAAAGGGGTCGGGATTGGGGATCATACTAAAACCTCCTACCGGGGACGTCATTAGGCAGTCTATACGGACGAGGAGGTTGACTAACAATGAAGCCGAGTATGAGGCTATGATTGCAGGTTTAGAATTAGCCAGGAGCCTCGGCGCCGAAGTGATCGAAGCCAAGTGCGATTCTCTTCTTGTGGTAAATCAGACGAACAAAACGTTCGAGGCCAGGGAGAGCCGGATGCAAAGGTATGTCGACAAACTCCAAAACACCTTGCACAAATTCAAAGAATGGACTCTCCAACACGTACCCCGAGATCAAAACAGCGAGGCCGATGCCCTCGCCAATCTGGGCTCAACAGTCGAGGACGACGAGCTCGAGTCCAAAAAGGCGGTACAGCTAATGAGGTCGGTCGTAGAAGAAGGGCACGCCGAGGTCAACTCAACTAGCCTTACTTGGGACTGGAGAAACAGGTATGTGGACTATCTAAAAACAGGAAAACTCCCACAGGACCCCAAAGAATCAAGGGCATTGAGAACAAAAGCGGCCCGTTTTTGTTTGGCCGAGGACGGAGTCTTATATAAAGAACCTTCGGAGGACCACTCGCCATATGCCTTGGCCCCGGAGACACAGAGTACGTATTGAGGGAAATCCACGAAGGGTCATGTGGCAACCATTCGGGCGCGGATGCGTTGGTCCGAAAAATAATTCGAGCTGGATACTATTGGGTCAACATGGGACAGGATGCAAGGGAATTTGTACGAAGATGCGACAGGTGTCAAAGGCATGCGCCATTCATCCATCAGCCTGCTGAGCTGCTGCATTCGGTCATCTCCCCATGGCCTTTCATGAAATGGGGAATGGACATAGTGGGCCCGCTTCCTCGAGCTCCAGGTAAGGCTCAATTTATTCTTTTGGTTACTGACTATTTCTCCAAATGGGTTGAAGCGCAGGCTTACGAAAAGGTTCGAGAGAAAGAAGTAATCGACTTCCTTTGGGACCACGTCGTGTGTCGGTTCGGGATGCCTTCCGAAATAGTATGTGACAATGGGAAACAGTTCGTTGGGAGCAAGGTATCAAGATTCTTCGAGGATAACAAGATCAAGAGGGTATTGTCAACCCCGTACCATCCCACCGGAAACGGGCAGGCTGAGTCGACCAACAAGACCATCGTTCAGAACCTAAAGAAAAGGTTACAAGACGCGAAAGGAAAATGGAGAGAAATGCTGCCCGAAATCCTATGGGCCTACCGGACAACCGAAAGGACTAGTACCGGTGCCACTCCTTTCTCTTTGGTTTACGGAGCCGAGGCCTTGATCCCAGTCGAGGTGGGCGAACCCAGCGCTAGATTCCGGTATGCAACCGAGGTTACCAACCAAGAAGCGATGCTCACCAGCTTGGATCTTTTAGACGAAAGGAGAGAGGCCGCACTAGTTAGGATGGCAGCTCAGAAACAAAAGATCGAAAGATATTATAACCGAAGGGCTCGTCTTCGACACTTCAATATAGGGGACTTGGTACTAAGAAAGGTCACCCTCAACACTCGAGACCCTAACGAAGGGAAATTAGGACCAAACTGGGAAGGCCCTTACACCATTTTGAAGGTAACCGGAAAGGGTTCGTACAAGTTAGGAACGATGGATGGGAAAGAACTACCCAATAACTGGAATATAGGCCACTTGAAGAGATACTACTGCTAAAGGTAAGTCTTCTTTCTTCTTCGCTTCCATAAATTTTTTGAGACTTGTCCGATCCTAACCCGTGCAGGTCGATGATCGGTCGCTAAGATAAGTTCGGACATCGGAGAGACTGAAAGCACGAGCTGCACTCTTTTTTCCTTCGACCGTTTTTGTCCCAACTCGGGTTTTTCGGCAAGGTTTTTAACGAGGCAGCAAGAACATCGTGCTACTACAAAGGTATCCAAGGGTAAATCATTGTATACTAGATCGCCCTCCGAAGAAGGCGAAGGTCAATAAGAATAAATGTAAGGGTCAAACGGCCAAAGCGAGCCGTGCCCAACTAGCCTGACCTAATCCGCTCGGATCAGTATGATGTATTGACTATTACTGCAATAGCAAAGACTATCTGATGCATATTCACATCATAACCTAAAAGATTTTGTTCGACTCTTCGGTATGCTTTCAAGTCCGATCTCATAAGACCTCCTCGAGGTATATTCGATCTCATATTCGATCTCATAAGACCTCCTCGAGGCATATTCGATCTCATATTCGATCTCATAAGACTTCCTCGAGGCACATTCGAACATAAGACCTCCTCGAGGCATATTCGATCTCATATTCGATCTCATAAGACCTCCTCGAGGCACATTCGAACATAAGACCTCCTCGAGGAACATTCGAACATAAGACCTCCTCGAGGCATATTCGATCTCATATTCGATCTCATAAGACCTCCTCGAGGCAACACTTAAACTATAAGACCTCAAGAAGGCAAGTCCAAGCTCATAAGACCTTAATAAGGCGACACATAAAACTGTAAGACCTCAGAGGTGAGTTCGAAATTCGTAAGGCCTCGATAAGGCATTATTTTAACCATAAGTCCTCGAGAAGGCGGGTCCAAATTCATAAAATCTCAAAAGAGGTAATACCGGCCTCATCATCGACTTCACTAAATGGCGAAGTATACTCGAATTTGTAAGACCTTAAGAAAAAGGCGTAAAATCGATACAAAACCTGAAGGTCAAATTGTGCCCGAGTTCGAACCCACTCACTCGGGGACTGCTTCGAAGAAACCTAAGAGTTAGACTTCACCCGAGCTCGAATCAACTCACTCGGGGACTGCCTTGAGAAAACCCAAAGGTCGAAGTTCACCTGAGTTCGAATACATTCACTCGGAGACTATTTCGAAAAACATAAATGACTACCATCGTTCCAAAAAGATAAAAGGCAAAGTAATAACAAGATTGAAAAAGGAGCAATAAATGGCAAAGGGCAGCGTTGCATAAAAAAGCTCGCTACCGGAGCAATTACATAAGAGGGGAAAACAAAACAAAGCCTAGCCTATTCCCGGAGTCAATCGGAGCCATCCTCGAATTCTTCGGGGAACGTCGCCCTTCTCGAAGCGTCCTCAGCTTCGGCGGCTTTGGCGACGTCCGATGCAAGATCGAAACCGCGACGTTGGAGTTCGGTAAGAATTTCAAGTCGGGCCTGACACTTCGCATATTCGGCTAACATTCTTGACTGCTGGTTGGCCGCATCAGCATCGGCCCTATATTGAGCCACCATATCGTTGGCAGTCTCCTCGGCTTGGGAAACTTTAGCCTCAGCTTCCCGAAATCGATTGGTCCATAGCTCAATTTCAAGGACTCGAGCCTCATTGGCCAACGTCAAGTCCGCAACCTCTTCCCGAAGGGAAGTCTTCTCCGACTCCAACTGTTGCACCCGGGCTTCCAGTTCGGCTTTGTTCTCATCAAGTTCGGCTCTGCTCTCGTCAAGCTCGGCCTTAACCCGATTAAGCTCGGCTTGCACCCCCCTTAGCTTACAACCAAGCTCTTTCTTTGCTTCCTCCAGCCGGATAGCACAGGACGCGTGCTCTTTATTCAAAAGGTCCAATCCGGTCCGGCTTTCTAGCAGCTTCTCTTCAAGGACCCGGCGCCCCTCTCGCTCCGCCTCCATTTTATCCTTGATTCGGAGGAACATCGAGTGATATAGCACCGATGCCTGCAAAGAAAAAGTCTAAAGAGTCAGTACTGGGTCACAAGGCAAAAATATTAGAAATAAAGGAAGAAGCAAGTACCTTGAGCTGCGCCTGCTGGGCTTCGTTGAAAAGGCATGTCCAATCTACAGCCTCGGTTGCAGCCCGGTCTTCCTCCGTCATCAGGTGATGAAGATAGCTTGCAACCCCGACCGGGGGCCCAGAGCCCGGACGTCTTTGGGGATAGCAAAAGTTACTATCCTGTTACAGTCCGGGTCCAGGCTCGGAGCTGGAAACCTATCGACAAGCTTATACTCTTGATTGTTTTGGCTCTCCTGAAGTTTGTCTTATGTGTTCCACTGATGGACATACATGCACAATGAGGGACTTCTGGATAGANTGCAGACGTTGAGTTTGGGAGGAGTTTGAGAAAAGTGTTGAGGGATTTAAGTAGAGTTAGGAGGGACTGAGTGAATTTGATTCTCCGAGAGTATGCGTATGATTTTATCAGCTGAATGGGAGGACTGAGTGAATTGATTCTCCGAGAGTATGCGTATGATTTTATCAGCGCGTTGCATTACACTTGGCATGCATAGTTGACATGTAGATATAGTGATGTATCATTCCTCATTTCAGTCACACTTGGCATATTTTATTTGTTTTGAGCTTGAACTGTTGAAGTTGAAAGCATGTCTACATTTCTGTACTATTAAATGCTGTATTTGGACTGTACCTGTTGAGTTCGTCACTACTTTCAGCCTAAGGTTAGTCTTGTTACTTATTGAGTACATTGGGTCAGTTGTACTCATACTATACTTTGCACTTTGTGTGCAGATCCAGGTACTTCCGGGTACGGCAGCTGCTAGATTTTGGAGCTTTATCTGTTGGAGACTATCGAGGTAGCTACCTTGGTGTCTGCAGACCTCTACTCTCCTTCCTTTTAGTTATTTGTACTGTTCTATCTTTCTAGACAGTGTCTTCAGCAGTCAGACTATGTTGTCATTTAGATGCTCATGTACTCAGTGACACCCGAATTTTTGGGGAATCTTTTATTGAGTCGTTGTGTTTTTCTTATCAGTTATTTACGAGATTTTACTCTTAAGTTTATTTTATTATGTTTTCTAACATAAAGATGCATGGTTTATTGTGATTGTTGGCTTGCCTAGTTTTGCGATATGCGCCATCACGACAAGTGAGATTTGGGTCGTGACAATTTGATATCAAAGCCTAGGTTACATAGGTCTCACGAGTCCTGAGCAGGTTGAGTAGAGTCTTGCGGATCGGTACGGAGGCATCCGTACTTATCTTCGAGAGGCTACCGAACCATTAGGAAAACATCACTTTCTTGTATTCTTGTTGAGCAAATGTGTTGATTCCGAAAACTAAACTTTTGTTATTCTATTCTCGCATAGATGGTAAGGACACATGCTACTGGACCAGGCGGACGGCCACCAGTACAACCAGCTAGGAGGATAGTGCCGCGGTAGAGGCCGAGGTGCTGCTCGTATAGGAGCTAGATCAGCACCTGTAGACCCATAAGTTGATCCAACTCAGGAGCAGATTCCAGATGTGGTTGAGACGGCGGGACCAACTCAGGCGCCAGTTGTGCACATTATGATTCCAGGCCTTCAGGAGGGCTGGCCCAGATATTGACTGTTTGCACTAGCCTTGCTCAGGCGATTTCAGTTCTGGCCATGCCAACCACTTTTCAGGCCGGGGGAGGTGCTCAAACTCCCGCCGCCCGTACTCTAGAGCAGGTGATGCAAGGACTTCGGACACCGGGGGTACTACCAACCCAACCGGTTGTAGTTGCTCAGGTGTTGATACCCAATTTTTTCCTATATATATTTTAAATATGCAAAAATACATTCGAAATAGCATATATATGCATATATAAGCATGCATAAGGTTTTTATTATTTTTTTCATAATTTTAAGGGTTTAAATTGATTTATTTTCCCCCTTTTTTATCCATAAAATCATAATAATTATTTTCCAAATTATTGTTATGATGATTTATTCATTTAATCTCTATACTTATGCCAAAATATGGTTAATATATTTTTCATACATTTTTATAATTGCATTTAGTATTTTTTAAGCTAAATTGCATATAATTGCAATGTTAGCCCTTTTAATGTATAATTATATTTTATATGCATAAAATTGGTCCCTATATTTTTAAAATGTTAATTATATATTTTAAATCATTTTGGCACATTAAATTATTCTCCTGGAATTACTTATTATTTATTATAAATTAAATAGGGCAAAATTGGCTATTTAAATTATAGCCAGATTTGCATTTCAATCTTAGCCTTAATTTAAACCCAACCCCAGCCCCAGCCCCAGCCCAACTCCTAATTGTTTATGAGCATGTCTGCACCAATCATCACTTACTTGTTATATGTTTACCACCATAAAGTCCCCAAATCCCTATTCCCCTGCATGTGAGTTTATTCTTTATGTCTGATTTTGTGATTATGTCTAGTTAGCTGCTTCTGGGCATGACTATACTAATTCCCAGGTCTTTGTTTAATTATGTGTCCTATGTATTCCTAAACTCCCTTGACCCCTGTATGTGACTACTAAGTTTACTTGGTTTTGTGAATTGTCTATGTGCAAACCTGCCCTAAGGTGTTTGGACTTCTATTCATCTCTTCAGCCCTTTCTTTAAACAGTCTCTATTGCTTTACTAAACTACTTTCAAACAAGCCCTCTTTTATATAGTTTTTCACTAAAATCACTTTTACTCTACTGTTAGTCAATAAGTTCTGCCCCCTCTAGTATCTTGGGATCCTCTTGAGAACCCTCTGAACTCTGGCATACTCAGGCTGGCCCTTCCACACTGCACTTGTTCAATTTTGGTTATCAAGTCTAGGTGTAAGCACTGCCCGGGATCCTTGAGATCCTTAGGGAACATTGATGTACCTAGACTATGTCATTGTTTATGGAATTGAGGCATATGAGGTCATTGGAGGCTTTGGGGAATCTGGGCCTAATTGAAGGCTCCCTATAGAATAGCTTCTTTATTTTTATTTACTTATGTAATTCATTCATTGGTCTGTAATAACTTGTAAATAGATATTGGGGTATTTAGTGAAAAGGGTGGGTAGATACATGCTTTATGGGGTAATATGGGTAGAAATCCTGCTCTTAGGATCTTATTTTTAAATTTGCCCACTTTGCGCAATAGAAAACATGCTCATAGGGATTTACTCTTCAAATCTGATTGCTTCGCCTACTAGAAATCATGCCTATAGGATCTCACTTCTAATGTCGTTTGCATCAAGTAGAAATCATGTTCATAAGGTTCTGCATTTTGTCATGTTTAGAAACCATGTTTATAGGTTCCAAACAATCATGTCTTAAAAATAGATTAATAATAGATCCCATGCCTATAGGACATAATTTAGATTCTGGTACAATGAGTATTTATGTATGTTTCCCCGCCGGCAAACCATTAAAACTAGTATTACACTTAGATATCATGCCTATAGGGAACCATATTCGAAATTCTGCTTTTCAACCTAGTTTAGTCTAAATAAGTCAACTTGATCACGCCTAGTTCATTTCTGAACTGGTTTTTATTAAGTACTAAGTATTTCCTGAAACAAGTTCTTTCAAACTGCCTCAATCTCATTAAATACCACGCTTACAGGTATTAAAAGAGTCTATTTCAAAAACCTATTTGTTTTTCTGCATTAATATAGACACAGCATCTGCATATAGGCAAGCCTTAGGGCATCTTCAAAACTGCATTCCCCTGAAGCTCTCTCTGTCGTTAACATTTCTGATTCTGATAACTTTTAAACAGAGTCCCTAGGCAACTTCTAGGTTATAACTTCTGGGTATAAAATGTGGACTATTTTTGCATAGTCACTTAGAAATCCTACTTTAGAACTTTGATTAATAAAGACCTTAATTGTGTTCGAGTCGTGCTGCTTGTATGTTTACTTGAGGAGGAAAATTGAGCCTTTATCTACTCCTTCCCGTTCTTGTTTGCGCAAAGTCCTAATTGTTTTTCTTGTCGCCTTAGAGTTTTCACCTTTAAAAACCTTAGGGGTACGTCTAGAACCACCTATAGGTAGAGGTCCTAACTCCCTCCAGGACCATTAAGAAGGGACGGATAGCAGCACGCAGTAAGAATCCGTGACCGACACTCGCTTTGCGACCAATAAGGGGATGGGAAGGGTAGACATGGATATGATGACCGGTGCGCTAATGCCACGCGTAACCCCTTTCTAAGGAGTGATTACCGGGCATTGTACTGATGCGATCCTATAGGCTAACCAACCTAGGACACCCCTTTACGTTCGCAAACATGCTTAGATTTTACTTCTTTTTCTAGCTTTTCATTAACTGTTTTTCAAACATCTGTGTACCTAAACTTAAATCCCCTACTATTTGAGCTATACTTGTTTATTTGCTAATTGTACAAATCCACAATAACTGTTTGGCCGGGAACCACACTAGTGGATCCTGAGGGGTGCCTAACACCTTCCCCTTAGGATAATTTCAAGCCCTTACCCTGTCTCTGGTTACCAAACGTAGTTATAAATGAACCCTATAGGTGCCCTAACGCACCTTAAATTGTTAGGTGGCAACTCTTCAAAATGCTAACCCCTTCCCCAAAAGGAATAAGTTGTCTCAACCAAAAATGTCATGAACCTAATTCCGCGAGAAAAATGGAGCATGACATCAGGCCCAGGTGTGTCCTATTATGAGTGATGAGGAGAAGAAAAGACTAGAGAGGTTTGGAAGGCTCAACCCTCCATCATTCAGTGGGGCCGAGTCAGAGGATGCTCAGGATTTCTTGGATAGGTGACAGCGGATTCTTCGCACGACGGGTATTCTGGAGACTAGTGGGGTCTCACTCATTACTTTTCAAACTGACGGGGGCAGCCTTTAGATGGTGGGAGGCCTATGAGCAGGGCAGGACAACCGATGCTGCACCACTTTCTTGGCATGAGTTCTCCCTTCTCTTCTTGGAGAAGTTTGTGCCACTAACCCGCCTGGAGAAGTTACATAGGCAGTTTGAGCAGCTACGCCAAAAGGGTATGTCTGTGACCCAGTAAGAGATGAGATTTTCAAAGTTGGCTCGTCATGCGATCTAGTTGGTTCCCACAGAGAGAGAGAGGATTATGAGGTTCATTGATGGCCTCAGTTATGGGTTGCATTTTGTTATGACTCGGGAGAACGCATCCGGTGCTAGGTTCGACGAGTAGTTGATATTGCTCGGCGGATAGAGTTGGTTCGTAGTCAGGAGTGTAAAATAGGGAGTCCAAGAGGCCTCGTTGTTCAGGTGGTTTTAACGGTGTTGTTTCTGGGGGCCAATCCTACCACAGCAGGGGTCGTCATTATAGGCCCACTCAGATGGCTCGTACAGTTCATCGTGGTGCATCAGCTAGCCATGGTTCTTACAGTGCCTATCCGGGTCAGTCATCTCTGAGTGCTCTCGCAGCCCAGAGTTCATCCCGTGCTCCATTGGTTCAGGGTTCATTTGTGCCAGGTCCTTGCAGTAGTTATTCTGGTTCATGGGGTCCGATTCAGTCCCCAGCACCAGCGGGGAGTTTCTTCGAGTGCGAGGAGTTTGGGCATGTGTGGAGATTATGTCCCCGTCGCTTTGGAGGTCCAGTTTAGTAGAGGGGTCAGGCGGTGAATTCCGCACCAATTACTTCCCCACCCGCTTGCTCGGGGTAGAGCTCAAGCAACTAGAGGTAGCCGTAGAGGGGGAGGCCGATCAGGTGGTGGTCAAGCTTGATTCTATGCTATTACTGCCAGGCCATATGCCGTTGCTTTAGATGCAGTAATCACAGGTATTGTTTCGGTGTGCCATAGATATACTTCCATATTATTTGACCCGGGTTCTACTTATTCCTATTTATCATCCTATTTTATTCGTTATTTGGATATGCCCCCTGAGTCCTTAGTTTCACCTGTTCATGTATCTATGCCGACAGGCGATACTATTGTTGTGGACCGTGTGTATCCATTGTGTATGGTGACCATTGGAGGATTGGAGAATAGAGTTGATCACTTATTAATTTTTATAGTTGATTTCGATATGATCTTGGGTATGGATTGGTTGTCTCCATGTCATACTATTCTAGATTGTCACGCTAAGACCGTCACATTGGCAATGCCGGGGTTGCCGAGAATCGAGTGGAGAGGTTCTCTGGATTATGTTCCAGCAGGGTGATTTATTATTTGAAGGCCCAATAGATGGTTGGGAAGGGGTGTTTGTCATATTTGGCCTTTGTGAGAGATGTTGGTGCTGATATTTCTACTATTGATTCTGTTCTAGTAGTGCGGGACTTTCCTGATGTGTTTCCGACAGACCTGCCAGGCATGCCACCCGACAAGGATATTGATTTTGATATTGACTTGGTGATGGACACTCAGCCCATTTCCATTCCTCTGTATCGTATGGCACTAGTCGAGTTGAAGGAATTAAAATAGCAGCTTCAGAAGCTTCTTGATAAGGGGTTTATTAGGCCTAGTGTGTCACCTTGAGACGCACCAGTTCTGTTTATGAAGAAGAGGGATGGTACTATGCGGATGTGCATTGACTACAAGCATTTGAACAAAGTTACAATCAAGAACAAGTATCCTTTTGTATACGGTGAAATAAGGTACTCGGAAGATCACCTTGAAGGTTCGAGGCCGCGGGATCACCTCGAAGGCTCGAGGCCGCAGCCGAGTATCTTTCCTCGAGGGTCAACAACACTCGACCCAAGGGTAGTAATGATCACGGTAATGGTGGAAATAGGGAGTTCCCAAGGCACGCGGCTAGGACTGACACAGTCTAGCGGGCTACTCTGAACCCAAATCAGAGAGTCATTCAGCCGTCCCATCCCCATATCTATGTGATTAATGTATTTTGTACTATGTGGGGATTTTCCTCCTATATAAAGGGAGTCGTTGTCATTTTGTAAGGGATCTGTTGCTTCAGCTGCTCCACAAGAAATATAAAACAACATTCTCTCTGCTCTCTTACATATTCTCTTGATATTATTGCTCCCATTTATTATCTTCATTATTGTTCATCATTTATTGCTTATCATTGGCCATAAAGATCCTTCTTTGATTTTATTATAACTGTTATCATACTCCGATTACCTTTGATAGCTCACAGTCGAGCCCCGGAATCGACCTCGAGGCCCCTGAATCAACAAGCTCGAGGCCCGATTGTTAACCTATCGGTTTGATCATCACCTTATCCTTCACTCTTATTTCGTTTCTAAGTCTCACATACATAGCATCAACTTCTTAACAACTGGCATAAAAATAGATCACATATTTTTATAGTCCCATAATCAAATTTAATTGTTGTTACCATTTTCATGGTAAATAGTTTTGCGCCCACCATGGGGCTAAAAATAATAGTGATTATTTTCTTGCTGGTTCCATTACACAATGCAAGTTATCTTTCACGCTTTTTCTTGTCCAAAGATCTTTGATTTCAGGTAGGAATGTCTGATTCAGTAAAAAATAACCTTGAGAACTACGGAGAGAATGGTGTGGCCGTTCCAAGTGTTGGTGAGCCACCACGAAACCTTGAGAACGCACCAGGACCAATTCCGGTGGATGAAATCTTGCGCGACGCTCAACACGTCGAAATAAGCTCCCGCACTAACAGGAGCATACATTAAGGCGACCAACAAGAAGCCCAGAAAACCCCAGCCCGGGAAAAATGGGAGGTTAACCTTCATGTTATTTTTGAAATGTTGCAGGCACAACAGCTGGCTATTGCTCAGCTGCAAAGCCACCAGAAAACTCCTAGAACAGTAGCACTGGGGACAGCTCCCCCGGCCGAATAGGTACCGGAGAGATCGACCAACAACGGGCCGATGTCCGATCCCGTCATCGTAATGATGCTCGAGGACCTTACCAGAAGGATCGAATCGAGCGAGAAAATGACAGAAGCCAACGATAAGAAGGTCAAGACTTATAAATCCAGGGTCGACCAAATTCCAGGAGCGCCCCCGATCTTGAAAGGTGTGGACTTAAAGAAGTTTTTACAGAAGTCGTTCCCACAGGAAGTGGCCCTGAAACCCATTCCAAAGAAGTTCAGAACGCCCGACCTCACAAAGTATAACGGAACGTTAGACCCCAACGAGCACGTCACCGCCTACACTGGTACCATAAAGGGCAACGACCTAAGGGACGACAAGATCGAGTCCGCCTTGCTAAAAAAGTTCGGGGAAACATTCTCTAAAGGGGCAATGATGTGGTATCACAACCTGGCTCCAAACTCGATAGATTCATTTGCCACGTTAGCAGATTCTTTCATTAAGGCACATGCTGGTGCCATAAAAGTAGCAACAAGGAAATTTGACGTCTTTAAGATTAAACAGAGAGATAATGAGATACTGCGAGAGTTCGTATCTCGCGTTCAGATGGAACGATGGAGCTACCATCGAACTTCGAAGACTGGGCGGTGCAGGCCTTCACTCAAGGTCTGAACGACGAAGCTCGGTGGCTTCGAAACAGCTGAAGCAGAACCTAGTTGAGTACCCGAGCGTGACTTGGTCGGATGTGAATAATCGATACCAGTCGAAAATCAGGGTCGAGGACGACCAGCTGGGGGCCCCTCGGGCTCGGTATACCCAAGCAGGCTCCTGACAAAGGAGCCAAAGCCAAACAAATAAATATATCATCCATACATCGAAGACCGAAGAAATGCCCCAAGGCGCAACCCACCTCGACGATTGAAGGATAGACCGAGGACACAATCCTTGGGGATTCATCAACAGAGCCGGATTCGATAGGAACACGGGGCCAGCGGAGGCACCTCGCCTATCAGAATACAATTTCAACGTTGATGTATCAGACATCGTGTTTTCCATCAGCAAAATCAGAGATGCCAAGTGGTCTAGGCCTGTACAATCGGACCCTCGCAAAGGAATCATAACTTAATGTGTGAGTTTCACAACACACATGGCCACAGGATCGAGGATTGCCACCAGCTCCGAGAAGAAGTAGCCAGACTACTCCATAAAGGTCACATCCAAGAATTCTTAAATGATTAGGTCAAAAATAAGTTCTGAGAAAGAGAGACGGCCAAGAAGAACGAAGTGAATGAGCCACAACATGTCATCCACATGATCTTGGGAGGCATCGATGCCCCACAGGAACCCGTAATGAGAAGGACAAAAATATCCATCACCAGAGAAAAGCGAACCCAGGGGTACATACCCGAGGATGCCCTCACATTCAGCGAAGAGGACACTGAGACCTTGTCTCAACCTCACAATGACGCACTGGTAATCTCTTTAATCGTAAATACATCTCAAATAAAATTTGTACTCATGGATCAGGTAGCTCGGCCAACATTATCAGGTCGAGGGTAATAGAGCAGCTCGGACTGCTTGACCAAACCGTGCCCGCCACTCCGGTCCTCAACGGATTCAACATGGCGAGTGAAACAACGAAAGGAGAAATCACCCTCCCAGTCAACGTGGACAGCAGAACCCAAAATGTCAAATTCCATGTCATTGAAGGAGACATGAGGTACAACGCCTTACATGGGAGACCGTGGATACACTGCATGAGAGCAGTACCGTTCACCCTCCGCCAAATGATGAAATTCCTGATAAAGGATGGGATTAAAACCGTTTACGGGGAACAACATGCGGCGAGGGAAATGTTCGCGGTGCACGACCTGGCACCGACACCAATAACCCCAGTCGTAAGTGAGCCAAAATGTAATCAAACTACGTCTTCAGTTAAGCCCGACTAAACAAAGCAAAGGACCGTACCGCGTCCTCATGACAAACGGTCGAAACATCGCCGCCGTATTCCACACTTAGGTATGACCGTCTCTTTTCTCTTTCAGTTACATTCTACGCTGACCTAAGTGCAGGTATTCAATCAAAACGCCAAAGCATTCTCCAACTCGAAGGCCTTAGGTTTCAAAAAGCATGCGTCGCACTCTTTTCCTTCAACCGGGTTTTCATCCCAAAAAGGGTTTTACCGGCAAGGTTTTTAACGAGGCAACACCTATATGCTACCTAAAAGAAAACTCAACAAGTATTCAAGGATTCTTTTGCAATCAACCTTGAATACTAGGGGGCATCCCCCTGGAAGATCACATTCTCGGAGAGGCTAAGACATGCTGAACAGGGTCCCGATAGGAAAATAATGTACCGAACCAAACGGTCAAACGAACCATATCCGCATAGAACAACCAAGCTCCTAACAGCAAAGGCATGTATACTTGTGCCAAGTGATAGAAGAATACTTTTCATCAAAGCATATCACGCTTCAAGAGAAACTCGGTATTTTTGAAAAAACGGCTCCTCTGTCAAAAACATCTCGAACACTCGGGGACTGGCATCGACAACTCAAAACAATATGACCCCCGGGTCGGAGCTCCAAACTCATAAGCCCTCAATGAGGAAACATGAAAATAACGAAATGGCTCTAAAGCCAAAAACGCCCCGAACACTCGGGGACTGGCGTCGAAAACTAAAAGCCACATGAACTCCAGGTCAAAGACTCCGAAACCGTAAGCCCTTGAACGAGGTAGCACCAAGTTTGCAAGTAATGGCTCCCAAGCCGAGAAATCCTCGATAAGCTCGGGGACTGCCGTCAAATCATCATCTCCATCGCAATGGCTCCTGAGCCGGAAGATCCTCGATAACTCGGGGACTGTCGCCAACCACCACCCATTAAAAACCCGAAGCCGTACGACCCCGAGCGGGCAGGCTCGGTCTCGCAAGACCTACGAAAGGCAACAACAGCATCTGTAAGACCTCAAGCAAGGCATGAACCACACTTGTACCAAGTGGCAATATCTGTAGGACCTCAAGAAAGGCATGAACCATACTTGTACCAAGTATCTAAAAATTGTAAGACCTCAAAGGCATGAAAATTTTGTAAGACCTTGCTAAACGAATAAACCCGATCTCAAAGTTTAGGCTATATATCAAACTTGTAAGACCCCTAAAAGGCGTACCCTCGATATAGACGCCCAAACTACTTCACTCGGGATCAAAAATGGCTCCGGCCAAGCACAAATGACTACAGTCATAAGGCTGTACCAGCCAAACTAACGCGACTCGGGGATGCCCGATCATCGTTACAAAATCACAGGACTTCAATTACTTCGAATCTACTTCAAAAAGAACCGGTTAAACAGGCTACCCTCGATATAGGAAAAAGAGCTTCGACCATGTAAGCTCCAAATCACAGGCTTAAAGATACTCAGCCCCCGAGCCAAACCTCCCGAGGTGCTCGATCATCGCTACAAAATGACTCGTAATCAAGGTTCTTCCCAAATCGTCGAAGAGTAAGGCAAAAATTATTTCAAAAGACCTTAACGAGGGAAAAATAAAGCAAATAAAAAGTTCGCTTCGACCCAAGGCTTAAGAGCCATTGTCGCCAGCCCACATAAAAGGTCGCTTCGACCCAAAACGTAAGAGCCATTGTCGCCAGCCCACATGAAAGGTCGCTTCGACCCAAGGCATAAGAGCCATTATCGCCAGCCCGCACAAATACAAAACTTGAGGGTCAAATGAGCTCGAGTGGAAACCCGATTCGGAGACTGAACCCAAAATAGTTAACTAAAAATGCCCCAGGCCAAAAAGCATAAGATCTCAAATGCCAGCTTACACTAAAAGGTCACTTCGACCCGAGGCATAAGAGCCATTATCGCCAGCCCATGCAAATACAAAAACTTGAGGGTCAAATGAGCTCGGGTCGAAACCCGACTCGGAGGCTAAACCCAAAATAGTTGATCAAAATATGTCTAAAGACAAGAGCATAAGAGCTTAAACGCCAACTTATACTAAAGGCTCACACCGGCCGAGTGCATAAAAACCTACGGGCCAGCCCGATGAGCCTCAGGGCCATATCGCGAATCCAAGGGTTCCTATCGACTGAAAAGACCAGTTCACTGGACCAAATTCGAGATAGAAGGGGATATAGAAGAAGTAAAGCCAAGAGGTTTTCTTTATTCACATATAAGAAAAAATGCAATCTCCATTTACAAAACATGCTTTGAAAACGCTACATACAGATGGCAGAATCTATGTCCCCCCCCCCCCTTTTCTGGGGGCTATGGCCCATCGGCCTCATCTTCGCTATCTCAGTGCCAGACAGAAGTAACTGAGCATCACGCTCGTCCGCCCTCGCTCGCGCCAACTCTTCTGAGAGAACAAATCCTCTAGCGCGGACCTCCTTGAGAGTTTTCCTCCAAGACTTACAGCGAGCATATTCCTTGATCCTGTCTTCACGATCGAGGGCCTTTCACAGCCAAGCTTGAGCATCAGCAGTGTTCTTCAAATAGATCACCATCTCCTGGTCAGCCATAGTTCGGCACGTTATAGCTTTGGCCCGGGCACAACGATCTCGATCCTTACCTTCAAAAGCTCGGACTCGAGCTTCGTAATCGCATTTGCTTGAACCAAAGCATTGTCACGAGCTAAGCGGAGTTGGGCCTCAAAGGTGGGAACTTTAGCCAGGGCACCCTTCTCCTCTAGAGTCTGAACCTCTGCCTGAGCTCTTAGCTCATCATATTAACTCTAGGCTCGGCTAGCTTCATCCCGAAGATACTCCAGGGCCTCCGTCTTTTTCTGCAACTGAGATGAACAAAGTGTTAGCCTCAGAAGCCAGAAGGCGGGACACATACTCACCCGGGACGGAAAACTACTTGCTCCTTCAGGTAGCTCTCATAATTCAAGCTCCGACTCACCTCATAATGTAAACATGCCAGCTCGTTTTCCTTTTCTTCGCAAAGGCGCCTAAGCAATTTCTCTCGTCCAAAGCTTTCCGAAGCCTGGCCTCCCGGCGAAGCAGCTCGGACTTAAGCTTATCAAAAGCCTGCAAAAAAAAAACATGATAAGAAAGGGAGGGCACAAAACTCGGAAAACTTTTGCCAAAACTCACCGCATAGTGAAGTCGCTGGACTTCCTCGAAGGTCGAGCACACATCTGCTAGCCAGGCTTCCCCGGCTCCGAATAAGTCGACCCCAGTTGAGGCACGGTCGCTCGGCACATATGACCCCGGGTTTCTAGCACCCCTCGAAGTATCTCCGGCGGAAAAAGAGGACGACAGCAGAGGAGAAACCGCCTTTCCAAAACCAGAAACCACGGGCGCAGTCAGCTCAATCGACACTTACTCCGGGCCCCGGTCCAGGTTCGCCTCACTTTGAGCACCTTCTCCATGCAAAGGCATCTCTAGCTTATTGTTATCGTTCTTTAGCCCGAAAGCTAGCAACCCTTCTCCCTCTCCAAAGGAGCGTGGCTTCGCTTCAGAAGGCTCTCCGATGCCTACAATGGCAAGATAAATACGCGGAAAGGAAAAATGCCTCTCCTAATGAAGGAAGGGAAAGGAAAAAATAGCACAACACCCACTGTGATGTTTTTCTTCCCATCTGCCCCAGGACAAAGCTCGCCACTTGCACTCATCACGAGTCGAGTGGGTCGCCAGCTTCCGAACCCAACCCGGCAGATCCGGAACGTCGCCCAGGCCCATGAAACTGCTGTAGAAAAAGAAAAGAAGTCACGGTTACGAGACCATCTTTCTCCATATACAAAACTGAGAAGGCACAAAATGTACCACTTACGTGCATAATTCCATTCCTTAAGGAATGGCATAAACTCCACGGGGATAACGTCGGCGGTCTGAACTCGGACGAATCGACTCATCCACTCCTGATCTCCTTCTTCCTCATCATCGACAATGAAGGGCGTGGTCGACCGACATTGCAAGGTTAGCAGATCTTGATGGTGAAAGGGCCGATACAGCCTAATAAGATGACTGAGCGTGAATTCAAGACCCGCCTTCTCTGCAAAAAATCTCATCATCAACACTATCCGCCAAAATGATGGATGGATCTGTGCCAAGGTAACCCGATACTTTAAACAAAAATCTAGCACAACCCTATCAGTGGGGCCCAGTACGAAGGGATACGTGTACACGTTTTAAAATCTATTGGCACGATCCGTGATGCCCTCATCCGGGGATAATATCTGTAACACTACTTCCTCCCCCCATCCGCAGTCTTTTCTCACTAACCCAAGATGCTCTTCTCCTATCAAAGAAGTAATCTCCAAAATACATCGTTGGTCCTCAATACCGGAGGCGGACTCCCCCCGCTCTACCAGACAGACCCCGAAGTGGCAGTCATGGCAGAGGCAAAACCAGAGAAGTGGAGCAGTAATTCGTGCAAGCGCGTTAATACTGAAGTGATGAAAGGCTTAATATAGAACAGAAGTGGGATCTCTAAAGGAACAGAAGCAACCCTATATATGGAAAAAACGGCAACGATCCACCTGCCAAAAAGGCCAACATAACCATCGCCAGTCCTGAGGTGGTACCCGACCTCGAGGACCTCCATCTAAAACAAGTTAGGCTCTAAGGAGCCAACGGCATCGCCACAAGTCCCAAGGTGGTACCCGACCTCGATGACCTCCATCAAAAAGAAGTTAGGCTCTAAGGAACCAACGTAATCATCGCCAGTCCCGAGGTGGTACCCGACCCCGAGGACCTCCATCAAAAAGAAGTTAGGCTCTAAGGAGCCAACGACATCATCGCCAGTCCCGAGGTGGTACCCGACCTCAAGGACATCCATCAAAAAGAAGTTAGGCTCTAAGCCAACGTAATCATCGCCAGTCCTAAGGTGGTACCCGACCTCGAGGACTTCCATAATAAAGAATGCTCTAAGGAGCCAGCGACATCACCACAAGTCCCGAGGTGGTACCCGACCTCGAGGACCTCCATCAAAAAGAAGTTAGGCTCTATGGAGCCAATGTAATCATCGCCAGTCCCGAGGTGGTACCCGACCTCGAGGACTTCCATCAAAAAGAAGTTAGGCTCAAAGGAGCCAACGGCATCACCGCAAGTCCCGAGGTGGTACCCGACCTCGAGGACCTCTATCAAAAAGAAGTCAAGCTCCAGGAAGCTGATGACACCATTACAAGCCTCGAGGTGGTACCCGACATCGAGGACTTCCGGCAAAAAGAAGTTAGGATCCAAGTAAACAGGCATTTAAGCTTCACCCATATGGGCTTGATCATGGGGTACCATCTAAATTCGGGTAAAACCTCATTCATGATCTACCTACAACGCCTTAGGGCTATCTACGCTAAGTTCAAAGCAGGTTTCCGGGTGGCTCAGGTTTGAACGATCCCCGCTCGGGGATTGCCCTCGAAAGCTTAAAGGAAGTCCCTATCCTCGGACCTCCGAGCAAATTTCCCCTCGAAGATTATCGCGAGGTCTAAATGATAAATCACGGTCTCAACGCTCAAAATAGTACTTTCTTTCAACTCGAAGTAAGGGTCCCGACCACCCGAGTTTATCGGCCCAACACAGGCTCGATCCAAGGGACCGCAAAGGATTCCGCAGGAAGCTGTATTAATCAATCAGAGGCCAGAAAAATTGCCCGCATCTAGGTTCGATATCAAAATCGACCGGTGGAGTTATGCATTCAGAGTCTCCATAAGTGCAAATAAAAGGAAACATATCAAACACCAGAGAGAAAATTGGAGAAAAATCTTTGTATTCATAAACACTTGAATAAAGAAGTGGTTCCAGGAGGCCCCCTTTTATAGGGGATGGTAGCGTAACCGGCGTCCCCATTGATGGCCTTGAAAGACGTATCGGTAGGAGCAATCAATGTGTTTTTGAAAAATGGACTGACGATGATATTATTGTTCTGAAGAATAAAGGTCCACAGTGCAGTGGATAATTCTGGAAAAGTGGACTGACATGACGTTCCGGTTATCACAAAGGCTTACACCATCAATATGATACTATCACGGGAAATTCGGAAAGATGGTTGTCAAAGTCGTTTCTTGTCGCTCTACTCTAAGAAACACGGGGACTATCTGTATACGGTAGAATCGGAGGGTCCGATATCACATAATCAAGGTACCACGGAAGATCATCGCGAAAGCTCGAGGCTATGAGCCTACGATCGAGTTTTTCCTTTCTCGAGGTTCGTCGACGCTCGACCTTGAGATAATGTTAACCCCGGGTATGGTAGAAATGGGGAGTTCACAAGGCATACGGCTAGGGCTGACAAAGTCTAGTGGGCTATTCTGAACCCAAATCAGGGTGTCATTCAGCTGTCCCATCCCCATATCTATGTAATTAATGTATTTTGTACTATGCTTGGATTTCCCTCCTATATAAAGGGAACCCTTGTCATTTTGTAAGGATCTGTTAAACCATGGCATGGCGCAGTAAGTTGGCCTAGTCTCTCGCCCAGCCTTCGCCTTCTTCAGTGGCCAAGTTGAAGCGTTCAACGTCGGCCTACCACCTTTTTTTTCAAGGTTCAGGGAAGGGGAGCAACATCTTATTCTCTTTGCGAGAACTTCGGATCGTAAAGGCATTCGGAACGGGCTCCGCGTTCATTTCGTTGGCAGAAACGATCCATTTCATTCGGGGAAATCCAATTAGAGATAAGCTGCCCATGAGCATCATGGCATAGGTAAAAGGGAACGAGGAGGCAAGCCCCCCCATCTTGTTCTCTTTTTCTCCTTTGCTCCACAAGAAATATAAAACAATATTCTCTTTGCTTTCTAACATATTTGCTTGATATCATTGCTTCCATTTATTATCTTCATTATTGTTCATCATTTATTCTTATCATTGGCCATAAAGAGCCTTCTTTGATTTTATCATAACTGTTAGTCATATTTCAATTACCTTCGATAGCTCACAGTCAAGCCCCGGAATCAACCTCGAGGCCCCCGAATCGACAAGCTCGAGGCCCCGATTGTTAACCTATCGGTTTGATCATCACCTTATCCTTATCTCTTATTTCGCTTCTAAGTCTCGCATACATAGCATCAACTGCTTAACAACCGACATAAAAATAGATCACGTATTTTTAGAGTTCCATAATAAAATTTAATTTTTATTAACATTTTCACTGTAAACAAAACCTAAACAAAACCAGAGTTAAGCGACTAAAGGCATCTACACAGTACTCAAACCAAAATTATCAGAAAAAACCACAAAGAAATCCTAGAAGTTGAACTACTCAGTTTATGAATTGACATGTTGAAATCTAATTATAGAATACAGGATAGGAGCAGTTAAACAAAAGAAATGGAAATAAAGACAGAACAAACGATTCACCAAAAACCCTAATTAGGCTAAACCTATGCAAAATTAACTTCAGATGAATAAATCTCAACATGCTTTGATTAGTCTAAAGAACGAACAAAACAGTCATAAAAAGAGAAAACCTAGAGTTGTGTTGACCTTAGACAAACGGCTAAAGAAAGAAAGAAGATGAAGGAGATAAATAAACAAAAAGAAAGAAGAAAAGAGATTACCAAAACCTCACTTCGAATTTGAATCCATCAAAACTTCGGACAGGTTTCAAATAGGATAAAACAAACTTGCACGACCATTAATCGAGTTTTTTCAACAAGAACAGTCGACTAATGGACGTCTTAGGTTCAAATAGCCCAGAAATTGACCGAAAATTGACAAAGAAAAAAGTTAGGGTTTAGTTCTCAGATTCGAAATTTGAGCGGTTTGAGAAAGATTGGAAGGAATTGGTTTGGGGATTTGGAAAGGGAGGGAAAGGTGGTTGTCTGGTGTTAATTTATTAGGGTTTGGAGCAACGGAGCCGTCGTGAGGCGATTTCCGGTGGGTGGTCAACGGCGGAGGCGGCGAGGTGATTTAGGGCGGCTAGGGTTTTTTCTTTGAGAGTGAGAGACAGAAAATTAGAGGGCTCTATCAGGGGGGTGCTTGGTTCGAACAGTATTATAATAATTGGATGGCCAGTTTCGGGCCGTTGGATCACAATGATCCAACAGTTGTGATGAAAGAAAGCAGAAATGGGGTCGTTTGGTTCTAGCAGGGGTGGACCGAGTAGGTTGATTATTTGGGCCTGGGAGTTTTGGATCAATTTTGGGTATTAAAAAAGGCCCAATATTCAAATTAAATCCATTTTCTTCAAATTCTTTTCTTATTTCCTTTTCTTTTCTTTTTTATCTTTTTCTTTGATTAAGAAAAACCTAAATCAAATTCCTAAATTAATCTAAAATTAAGCTAATTATCTAACTATAATATTTATAAAAATTAGTTGATCGTAGATTAAAAGAGAAAAACTACTAATCTAAAATTAAAAGCTAAAAAAAGTAAAAGTGAGCCAATTTTTGTGATATTCATCTTAATAAAGCAATTAATCAACTAATTAATCCTAAAAATATGAAAATCTCAATGCAATGCATGGTACTTTTTGTATTTTTCATGATTTTAATAAAAATTAAACGGGCACAGAAATGCAAACAATTAATAAAATCCTACAAAAATCATACAAAATGGCAAATAATTGGAAAAAATCTATTTCTATGAATTTTATAGGAGTACTTCTTACAGGGCAAAAATCACATGCTCATAGTTGCCCCTCTTTGCTCAGGAACCCGAAGGGTTTTCGGGCAAAGATAAAATGAGCAATTATGAGCGATTTTTGCCCGTTTGAAACTCCATGGAAGCATCTTTTGGAAAAAGTCTGACCGAAGCTTGCTTCGGAGGTTGCCTACATATCCTTGGCTATAAAGGAATTAGGTCAGTGTAGTTCTGGAAGTTTTGGTAGCTGGTACTACCGGGAAACTGTGATTTCACTACTGTTGCTGCTGTTTCTGCTTGCTGAGCTTCTTATTACACCGAAATAAAATATGAATAACTAAACTAGATAAACCTATCAACTACAAGTTGCAAGATTCCTATCTATAAACCTTCTAAAGCTCGATCTTGAGTCTTGGCTGGTTCTTCCTACAAACTCTGATCTTGAATCTTGATGCTCGTTAACTGCAATTACTGATTCATTCTTCCTTTTCCCGCTTCTGCACTTAGAGTTCACTTCTTTTCTTGTTTTTCTCTCCTTTTATTTGAATTGAGACTTCTTCTTTGGTCGCCTCGGAACTTGTGCCTTAAGGTAAAAACCTGTTCAGGCACCAAACCAAACAAACGAACGAAATTTTTCTTCCCTAGTTTTCCTTAGGAAAATTTCGTGAGTTATTGTAACAAAATCTAAGTTATTTCTTTATTGAAAGCAATAGAATCAGGAATGTGTATCCTTGAGAAAAAGAGATTAGGGAGTGGAGACCCTATATCTAAAATGAAATCAAATGGGGATTGGAGGCCCTAAGTTGGGAAGATTACCAGGCTATGCTAGAAAAATGACCGGGTTATGCCAGGGAGGTCATCGGGTTATGCCGGAAAGTACACGGGTTATGCTGAGAAAATCATCGGGTTTATGCTGGAAAAGGTCCTCGGGTTATGCCGGTGAGGTCCACGGGTTATGCCGGGAAAGTTATCGAGTTATGCCGGAAAAGGTCCACGGGTTATGCCGGGAATGTCATCGGGTTATGCCGGAAAAGGTCAACAGGTTATGCCGAGAAAGTCATCGGGTTATGCCGCAAAAGGTCCTCGGGTAATGCCGGAGAGGTCCACGGGTTATGCCGGGAAAGTCATCGGGTTATGTCGGAAAAGGTCCTCAGGTTATGCCGAGGAGGTCCACGAGTTATGCCGGAAAAGGTCCTCGGGTTATGCCGGGGAGGTCCACGGGTTATGTGGGGAAAGTCATCGGGTTTGCCGGAAAAGGTCCTCGGGTTATGTCGGGGAGGTCCACGGGTTACGCTGGGAAAGTCATCGGGTTATGCCGGAAAAGGTCCTCGGGTTATGCCGGGGAAATCATCGGGTTATGCCGGAAAAGGTCCACGTGTTATGCCGGGAAAGTCATCAGGTTATGCCGGAAAAGGTCCACGGGTTATGCCGGCAAAGTCATCGCGTTATGCCTGAAAAGGTCCTCGGGACATGCCGGGGAGGTCTACGGGTTATGCCGGGAAAGTCGTCGGGTTATGCCGGAAAAGGTCCTCGGGTAATGCCGAGGAGGTCCACGGGTTATGCCGGGAAAGTCATCGGGTTATGCCGGAAAAGGTCCTCGGGTTATGCCGGGGAAGTCATCGGGTTATGCCGGAAAAAGGTCCACGGGTTATGCCGGGAAAGACATTGGGTTATGCCGAAAAAAGTCATCGGGTTATGCCGGAAAAGGTCCACGGGTTATGCCGGGGATCAATTAGGGAGTGGGACTGTGACGACCCGACCAGTTGTCTCATGTGTTACTTCTCTGTTTTCCCCGTTTATTGCTTCTTCATGTTTCGTTATTGGTATGTGGTGTGTTGGAGTTGTTTCGGATAGGTTTTGATAAGAAATGAGACACTTAGTCTCTTTAAGGAAGGCTTGTTTTGGAAAAGTCAACCGAATGTTGACTAATGAGTTATAGGGCTCGGATGTGATTTCTGGTGATTCGGTTAGCTTCGGGAGGTGATTTGTGACTTAGGAGTGCGATCGGAATTGATTTTGGAGGTCCGGTGTAGAACTAGGCTTGAATTGGCGAAGTTAGTATTTTGGCGAATTCCGGTTGATAGGTGAGATTTTGATTCGAGGGTCGGAATGGAATTCCGAGAGTTGTTGTAGCTTCGATATGTGATTTGTGATGTGTATGCAAAATTTCAGGTCATTCAGACGTCGTTCGGTTGGGTTTTTGATCGAATGCGTGTTTCGGAAATTTTTAAAGAACTTAGGCTTGAATCCGATGAGAATTGATGATTTTAGTGTTGTTTGATGTGTGTTGATGATTAGAACAAGTTTGGATAATGTTTTAAGACATGTTGGTGCTTTTGGTTGAGGTCCCGGGGGCCTCGGGGTGGTTTCGGAGGGTCAATCGGACCATATTTGGACTTGAGATTGCAGGTTTCAGCTGTTGGTGTTGCAGAAAAATATTGTTCATCGCGTTCACGTGGGGTGAGTCGCGAACGCGTAGAGTAAATCTGAGGGCAAGGAAATTTCACCTATGCGTTCGCATCAGTGGTCACGCGATCGCGTAGGGGAAGTGGGTCAGCCATCGCGTTCGCGTGTGAGAGGTTCGCGATCGCGTAGTATTAGTTGGTAGTGCATCGCGTTCGCAGGGCTCTAATCGCGTTCGTGTAGAGTTATTTTGAGAGGCTGGATTTTTGTGTTACGCGATCGCTGGGCCTAGGTCGCGATCGCGTAGAAGGAAATGCAGGAGCTGGGCTGTGAGTTTATAAACATTTCATCCGCGAGTTTTAGTCATTTTTCCACCATTGTTGAGTATTTTGAGAGCTCTTTGGGACAAATTGAAGAAGGATTCAAGGAGGATTGATTGGAGGTAAGTTCCTTGGCCTAAATACATGGGATTTATGATAGATTTAACATGGAAATTGGTTGAAATTCTTCAAAAAGGGGTAAAGCTAGGGCTTGAGTTTTTGATATTTCAAATTGAGATTTGATAGGTCATTTGAGCTCGGATTTGGGAGTTCTTGCTATGTATGAACTCGTGGCGAGACGAGGAATCCGGTAATGTGAGTTTTGTAATTTTTCGAGATGCGGGCCTGGGGCTCGGGTTTTGCTAGTTTCGAGATTTTTGCTATTTCTCGATTGTTTTCGATTGGGTATTGTTCCCTTAGAATATTGTGATGTATTCGCTCTGATTTTGGTTAGTTACGACGCGCGTGGAGGCCGGTTTGAGGGGCAAAGGCGTCGCGGGCTAGAGATTTCACCGGTTCGAGGTGAGTAATACTTGTAAATGATATCCTGAGGGTTTGAAACCCCGGATTTGCACATCATAGTGCTGTATTGAGGTGACTTGCACGCCGAATATGAGCGTGGGGTGGAGCACCGTTGGGGATTGTGACTTGGTCCGTCCCGATTGTTGATTTTTACCGCGTATTTGACTGAAACTACTTGTTATCATCATAATTTGGGCCGATTGCCATGTTTGGGCTTCGTGCCAACTATGTGAAACCTTCAGGGATTGATATCACTGTTCGCATTACTTTGCATATTATTTGATCTCGGTCCAGGGTTTTAATACTGTTTTGCAAACTCAGCTATTTTTCTAAGATTTGAAAACTAAAACAACATTTTATTGACGTTTTGAGCAGAGAACTATGATTTTAATAGTGCCCAAGTGGCTTATGTGCATTTCTGGACTGAGCATGGATATGGCTGCGCGCCGTAGCAGTGTTATGGTGATTTCTTGAAATATGGATGGCTCGGACTGCACGCCGCAGCGGTGTTTCATTGATATTGCGCTTGGGCTGTAGGAGCCCCTTCGGAGTCTGAACCCCCACAGTGAGCGCGGGTACCCAAATGGATCGGGCTGCGCGCCACAGCGGTCATATGCATTGCATTGCATTCATGCATTGGTTCCTGTTGTACTACGTGGCATGACATTCAACACTCTCATTTCATTGGCAAACATGCTACTTCTTGCACTGTTTACCAGATACCCTGGTGTTATTTGTTAGTGGAGTGCTGTGCCCGAGGGGCTGACTTATGTGCTGACTTGCACTACCTGTTTCGCATTCATTTGCTTAACTGTTGAAAAAGATATTTTCAAAAAAAAGGTTTTAACTGAGCCCAAGTATTTTCTAAAGGATTTCACGGTTTTACTGTTTTCTCAAAGGGTTGCACTGTTCTGTATAGCATGATGGAGTGCCTTACGTGATTTCTTGCTACTCAGTTATTATTTACTCTCATTACTCACTGAGTTGGAGTACTCACTTTACTCCCTGCACCTCGCGTGCAGTTGCAGGAAATTGTTACCCGGTAGCGGGTTGAGCTGATTGAGGATTTTGCTATCGTAGCTGAGCAAGGTGACCGCCGGCGTTCGCGGCACCGGACTTCGTCTTTTGATTCTAAATCTTATTTTGTATATTATTGGCCCTGTAGTTGTGTTTAGATTTCTTTAGATGCTCGTGACTTGTGACACCCCGGTCGGGCTGTGTTGGGTAGTAAATATCGGTTATTAATGCCTTTAAGTTGCACTTATCTATTCATTTAGGTTTAATAATTGTTAAAGAGACGATTTGGGTTAGTTGGCTGGCCTTGTCTTCACGAGAGGCGCCATCACGACCGGGTTGGAAATTGGACCGTGACAGGGACCCTATGTTGGAAAAATGTAGCTAGAGATTGGGGACCCTAGGCTACCATGATTTGAATATATATATATATATATATATATATATATAATATATAT
>NC_031999.1:51495540-51506342 GCF_001879085.1 Nicotiana attenuata | reverse complement strand
TATATATATATATATTTTCATTTTATTTAGGAGAATGAATGAAGAGTTTAAAGGGACTTCCCTTTTCGAGTCAAATTTTCCTGCTGAACCGTTTTGGTTTATGCGTGCCTTGCTTTTATTGCTCCTTCTTCTTGCAAGGTTGTTGTGGACTACACCTATTTTCCTGTTTTTAAATCACAGAACAATTTGTCAATTTGAAGCGGTGGTTGGTATTGTGGCCTTGATTGTTTCAATCACTTGATCTTGGCCCAACTCTTTCAATGGAAATCTCAATTGCTCTTTGGCTTTCTGGAAATTGGTATCCTTTCTAAACCCAGGGATCTTGATTTTCCAAAATTCCACATGATGGTTAACCTGTGTGGGGCTTGGACTTTTCATCTTATTTTGCCTTTATGGGCACTTGACTTTGGATATTCTTCGTTTTCAAGTATTTGACTCTGGAGCATCAGCCATCATGGCCAGTCGAGATCGACTTGATGCACCTGCTGAGGTTGGGTGCTTTTCTTGAATTTAACTTTTTTCAAACAAAAACCTTGTAAAATCGATCTTGCCATCTTTTCTTTGAATTAGTTTCGCAGGAGAATTAGACTGAAAGGGATTCAAAGAAAAGTAAACAAAGGACAGGATAGTGAATTTAAAGGAGAAGTGTCCCTTTCGGGGAAAGGAAAGAAGGACTTATCTGGAGTGCATGCAGACTTCAATAGACATGACATGTTTCTTGGACTTGATACCCGATCTGCGCAACAATCTAATCTCCCATCATAACTCATACCTCAAAACCGAGAAACCTTGCCAGGACTCTATCTGTGCCGATGGTTGTAAGTGATTCCCTTTTCGATCAGTGGCGCCCTTTGAGGGTTTTCACCAACTGATCTCTCTCATTTCACTTCTCACCATCGCCTTATAGTGCTCTTTGTGAGTTTTCACTAACAAGACTCTCTCATTTTCAATTTTTCTGCTCACCATTGCCTTACGGTTCCCCTGTGGGTTTTCACCAATAAGAATCTCTCATTTTATTTCTCTCGTTCGATTGTATCAGTTCCAAGTAACCAACATCCTCCAATTTCGAACATCTTTACCGATTGATCAAAAGGACTTTGAACAGGATTTAGGGTAAAAAGAGTTTGGATTGAATTACAACTTTGGAACCCTTCTGGCGACCCATCGCCGAACCATTATAACTTCTGCCCCTATTTCAACTTTTGAGGGGAATGTGGATTTATATTTTTTGTGACTGAACCCCAGAGAGAGGCTCCCTACGTATTCTTTTGGAATCAAGTCCAACGTAGTTCATGGAAACTTTGTTTTTGATTTTCTTTTTGTTTTTTGTTGTTTTGTTTTGTTTTTCTCTTCCTGTTTTTTTTTTGACATTTTTGGGTTCAAAAGAGAGTAATCAAAGAAAGGTAACAGGCTCAAAGGGTTAGCAAAGGGTTAAAAGTGTTTGGGTAGCGAGAATGAAAGCCTTCATCATCCCAATTGCCGTAGAAGAGTTAAACGTAATACCCTTTGACCGCGTCTGCGTTGACCGCGTCTGCGTTGACGGCTGTTTCGGGGTCATTTCCTTCAATGTCTCCCAAGTACAATGCCCCTTTTGGCGACAAATTCCTTATAATGTACGGACCTTTCCAGTTTGGAGCGAACTTTCCTTTTTCTTCCTTGTGATGTGGAAGAATACGTCTCAAAATGAGCTGCCCCACTTCAAAGTTCCTAGGCCGCACTTTCTTGTTGTAGGCACATGCCATTCTTTGTTGATACAAGTGCCCGTGGCAAACTGGCCATCCGCTTTTCATCAATCAGGGTTAACTGTTCTAAACGGGTTTTGACCCACTCATTATCCTAAATATCAGCTTCAACGATAATTCAAAGAGATGGAATTTCAACTTCTGCGGGTATTACGGCTTCGCTGCCATACACCAATAAGAAGGGTGTTGCCCCAACTGATGTGCGCACGGTTGTGCGATATCCCAACAATCCAAAAGGCAACTTTTCATGCCATTGTCTAGAACATTGAATCATTTTCCTAAGAACCTTCTTGATGTTTTTGTTCGCTGCTTCAACAGCACCATTAGCTTTGGGCCGATAAGGGGTAGAATTTCGGTGCGTGATCTTAAATTGTTCACATATCTCCCTCATCTAATGACTGTTCAAATTTGCAGCATTGTCCGTAATGATAGTTTTAGGAATACCAAAATGACAGATAATGTTGCAGTGCACGAAGTCCACCACTGCTTTCTTAGTGACGGCTTTGAGAGTGACTGCTTCGACCCACTTTGTGAAGTAGTCAATGGCAACTAATATGAATCTGTGCCCATTTGAAACTTTTGGCTCGATTGGCCCAATGACATCCATACCCCAAGCAAAGAACGGCCATGGTGCTGACATAGTATGCAGTTCTGAAGGTGGTGCATGAATCAGATCCCCGTGTACCTGACACTGATGACACTTTCGGACAAAATTGAAAAAATCCTTTCCAGGTCATCCAGTAATAGCCTGCTCGAAGGATTTTCTTTGCAAGGACATATCCATTCATATGGGGTCCGCATACTCTTCCGTGCACTTTATTCATGATTCTTCCGGCCTCTTGGGCATCCACACATCTTAGAAGGTTCAGATCTGGAGTACTTTTGTACAAGACATCTCCGCTCAAGAAGAAGCCACTGGCAAGCCTTCTAATTGTTCTCTTTTGGTATCCACTAGCTTGCTCGGGATATTCTTTTGTTTTCAAGAATCTTTTGATATCATGATACCATGGCTGAACATCCGGCTCTATTTCAACTGTGCTGCAATAACCATGTTTTTCTCGAATTTTGATTTCCAGCGGGTCAATGTGGACATTGCCTAGATATGGCAGCATCGAGGCCAAAGTAGCTAGGGCGTCGGCCAACTCATTGTGAAACTGAGGAATGTACCTGAACTCGATGGATTTGAACCGCTTGCTAAGATCTTCAACATGTTGCCTGTATGGAATAAGCTTGACATCCCGAGTTTTCCATTCACCTTGATCTTGTCGGATAATCAAGTATGTGTCTCCCATGATTAACAATTATTCCACATCCCGATCGATGGCCATATTCATGCCCATAATGCAGGCTTCATACTAGGCAGTGTTGTTTGTGCAGAAGAACCGAAGCTGGGTTGTGGCTGGATAGTGCTGACGAGTTGGTGAGATCAAAATTGCCCCAATCCCGACACCTTTTGCATTCACAGCTCCATCGAAGAACATTTTCCAAGCATTGGTGTTTTCTAGAATTACCTCCAATGAATTTACTTCCTCTTCCGGAAAGTAGGTACTCAAAGGCTGGTATTCATCATAAGCAGGATTTTCAGCTAGGTGATCCGCCAAGGCTTGAGCATTCATTGTCGTGCGGGTGACATAGACTATGTCAAACTCGGTGAGCAGGATTTGCCATTTTTCCAACCTCCCTGTGGGCATCGGTTTTTGAAATATGTACTTCAGGGATCCAACCTGGTTATGAGATAGGTGGTGTAGGCCAACAAGTAATGCCTAAGCTTCTGAGCGACCCAAGTTAGGGCGCAACAAGTTCTTTCCAACCAAGTGTACTTGGCTTCATAACTAGTGAATTTCTTTCTCAAGTAGTATATGGCTTGTTCTTTCTTCCCGGTCACATTATGTAGCCCAAGAACACATCCAAAAGAGTTCTCCAACACTGCAAGTACAAAAACAAAGGCTTTCTGGGCTCGGGTGGAACCAACACTGGCGGATTCGACAGATATTCTTTGATTTTGTCGAAAGCTTCCTGAAACTCATCTGTCCATCTAATCACCGCATCTTTCTTCAAAAACTTAAAGATGGGCTCACACATAGAGGTAAATTAAGCAATGAATTTGCTGATGTAATTCAATCTTTCCATCAGACTCATAACTTCTTTCTTGGTTCTCGGAGGGGGCAAATCCCGAATAGACTTTATTTTTGTTGGGTCTAACTTGATGCCTCTCCGACTGACTACAAACCCCAAAAGTTTCCCAGATGGTACTCCAAATGCACACTTAGCGGGATTCAACTTCAAGTCATACTTGCACGGTCGCTCAAAGAATTTTCTGAAATCTTGTACATGGTCATCCTGCGTCTTGGAATTAATTATCACATCATCCACATACGCCTCAATTTCCTGGTGCATCATGTCGTGAAGGATGGCAGTCATAGCCCTCATGTAAGATGCCCCGGTATTCTTCAAACCAAATGGCATGACCCTGTAACAATAAGTACCCCAGGGTATGGTGAAATCCGTCTTTTCTGCATCTTCTTCATCCATCAGAACCTGATGATACCAGGCATAACAATCCATAAAAGACTGTATCTCATGTTTGGCGCAGTTGTCAACAAGGATGTGGATGTTTCGTAACGGAAAGTTGTCTTTGGGGCTTGCTTTGTTCAAGTCCCAATAGTCAACACACACTCGAGTTTTTCTATCTTTCTTTGGCACTGGGACCACATTAGCGAACCATGTGGTGTATCGTACCACTCGGATCACTCCCGTTTTCAACTCCTTGGTGACTTCTTCTTTGATCTTGTCGCTGATGTCGGTTTTAAACTTTCTCTATTTTTGTTAGACAAGGGGATAACCGGGGTAAGTTGGCAATTTGTGCACCACCAAATCAACACTCAGTCCTGGAATATCATCATAGGACCGGGAAAACACGTCTTTGAATTCGAACAAAAGTTGGATCAAGGCATCTCTAGTTCTTTCATCAGCGTGAATTCTTATCATGGTTTCCTGGACCTCTTCCGAACTACCCAAATTAACTGGCTCAGTTTCATTTAAGTTTGGCTTAGGCTTATTCTCGAATTGTTCCAGTTCTCGGTTTATTTCCTTAAAAGCCTCATCTTCATCATATTCTGGTTCTTGATTCATTATTTTATAGTTAGACAGCGTGTTAGGATATGGGCATGGAGTCCGCAAGCATGTCATGTTATTTAAGTCTGCATTATTAGAACTGAAAAGAGAGATAAGAAAAATAACGAAAAATCAGAGAGAATAGAGAAAGAGATTCAAAGACGATGAAATATTAATTTCATTTCATTGAAGTTTAAAGATATGAGGGTTTACATTGGAATTTAAAAGACACTAAACTAAAAAACATTCAAGTTATAGCCTGAAATAACTCGAAATGCAGAAAAAGTAGCAAGACTGAAACTACCAGGATTCCCTCCTGACTAGGAACAGAGTAGCCTCCCAATTTTGAAGCTTGGTATTCGGTCCCACATATTGCACCTCAGCGGTGCTCGAGCCTTCACCCGGCTGGACAATATGAGCCTCATATAACATCTTCCTTGTCGCTCCACAAATATCCTCGATTTCCTCGGCCGTGAAGGCCTCATCTTCTTCCTCTATGTATCTATGCTTGACAAATGTCTTGGAGAGATGCGGGACCAACTGATTCAGGGCCCACATTCTTTTTATGTTCATTAGCCCATGTCACGTCAGCTTCTGTGGCTTAGAAACCCACACCGAAGAATTTTTCAATGGCAGTTAGAGTGATGGGTTCTGTGATGCCTTGCAAAGATGCCCCAAGCCCTTTTTCGGGCTTGTAGCCATGCTTTATCATTTCAGTGGCGACCATGATGGATGCATTTGACAAGAAAGGTTGAGGACACGGGGTTCCTTCCTCATACTGATCCGCGACTACAATCTCAAAAGCTTGGTAGACTATGTGCTTGCTACCTTCCTTGGTCTCCATACATGGAACTGATGGGTCCCTATAGATTGACTGCTCATCTTCCCCATGGACCACGATTTCATGGTCTTCGTGTTCAAACTTAACCATCTCGTGGAGGGTAGAAGGTACGACTCCTGCAGCATGGATCCAAGGCCTTCCTAGGAGAAAATTGCAGGAGGTGTCCATATCTACAACCTGAAATGTCACTTCAAGATCCACATGACCGATAGTTAGGATAAAACCAATCTCCCCTATGGTATCTCTCTTGATGCCATCGAAAGCACGTACAAAACATTGTTGGGCCTAATTCTTTCAGTCCCAATTTCCATTCTCTACAAGGTCGAGAGAGGGCAGATGTTAACCCCAGATCCGCCATCCAACATAACTCTCATCACATAGTATCCCTCACATTTAGCAGTCAAATGGAGAGCTTTGTTGTAGGCAGCCCCTTCTGGAGGCATGTCATTTCGGCTGAATGAGATCTGGTTGACTTTAAAAAATTGTTCCGCCATTCTTTCCAGTTGCTCAACCGTGGTATCGACCAGAACATATTCTTAATTAAGCGTCTTCAACAGCACTTTCTGATGCTCATGCGAACTTATAAGTAGAGACAAAAGTGAGACCTGGGAGGGAGACTTCCGGAGTTGGTCAATTATATCGTACTCCGAGGTTTTCATCTTTCGGAGGAATTCATCTGCCTCTTCAGCACTGACTGGCTTTTTAAGCGGGAAACGCTTCTGTTTGGTCTTGTTCAATTCTTCCAAGTCGAGGTACTTCCCAGTCGGGTTCATTTCATTCACTTCCCCCATGATTTCTTTTCTTTTGTACGTCACTACTGCTTTATTATAGTTCCAAGGGACGGCTGTAGGGTCCTTCATGGGCTTTTGTGGCGCACGGCTGATAACCACGGGCTCAGTCAGCCTGGGTGAGGTTACCAGCCCCCGCACCACATATGTCCCCTTTGTTACGTATATCTTAGGTCCCTTGTTTAGCTTGAACCTTTTGGGGGGACTCAACACGAACTGTTCCTTTCTGGGGGCCCTGGGGATATAAAGAACGGCCCATGGATTGGCCAGTTCTTATTTGGAAGGCTGCAATTTCTTAACTGCCGCGGTTTCTACTCCTGCTAATAGTTTAGCACATTCGTTGTTGTTACTATGGGGTCCTGAAGCACAAGGANTAAACACTTTATTAAATATTTAGAAATTCGGGACATGCCATTTAGCGAATTTTCATGGCTTCCCGCAAAGTTAACAAGACGCGAGCCACTTTAGGCACGCTTTTAACAATTTTATTTTCCTAAATTCGGGAGTGCATTTCATGCGACCCAAATCTAAATCCCAAAACGTTGAATAAGAGGTGTTGAGGATCCGGGTGCATTTCATGTGACGTGATCCGAAAACACGCTCTTAAACGGCGTTCACTTTCGTAAAAAATAACTAAAAGCGGTAAATAAACTCAAAATTGCACTATAGGATGGAATATGTATAAAATCAGATTCTTTATCCATTTATGATAATTTAAGCGACCGTGCTAGAACCACGGGATCCGGGGGTGCCTAACACCTTCCCTCGGGTCAACAGAATTCCTTATACAGAATTTCTGGTTCGCAGACTCCAATTGGGAAGTCGAAATTTTCCTCGACTTGGGATTTAAATTAAATCGGTGACTTGGGACACCAAAAGCCAATCCTATCCCAAGTGGCGACTCTAAAAATCAATAAATAATCCCATTTCGAATAATGTCACTTTAAATGGAAAAATTCCCTTATGCATTATCCTTCGGGGTAGGTGTGTAAAAAAGGAGGTGTGACAGCTCTGGCGACTCTGCTGGGGATACGAACCCAGAATTTCGATTCAGGGTTCAAGAATTCGAGCTTAGTACAATTGTTATATTTGGCTTTATCTGATTTTTCTACATGTTCCATGCTATATGTGCTAAATGTTTTACCGCTTTGATATTTGTTGAAATTGTATATATAAACTGTCGCGAATCCCTTCCTCTTTCTGAGTCTTCTACATCATGGAGAAGGGTGCACTTCGTGTAGCTTCTCTTCTGTTTAGAGTCTTTTCCCATTTAGAACGAGGTTGGATAAGTTGCAAAGCCGGCAGAGCTTCTGTATCCCCGGTACGCTGCCTCCCCCTCGGCTCGAGTTGTCCGCTCGGGTAAGCCAGGTCTAGACCAATAAACCTAGGGTTAAACCTAGAAGGACAAAAACTCATGCCGGATCCCTAGTAGGACATTTGTTTGCATCATATGCATTTGGCTTAGGGGACTCAACACAGGGGTTGGGTCCGTCTAGGACAGGTGACCCGAAATGAATTGACCATCCTGATGCATCTTACGTGCTATTTGCGCATTTATTTGCTCGGCTTTGCATGTTGACCGGTTTGTCTAAATGAGTGAAAATTTAGAAAATAAGCAGTGTTAGGACTAAGTGAGGGTGACCATTTGTTTTGAAAAACCAATGCCCAAATAGTACCGAAATGCTGCCGGATTTTGAAAAATGAAAAAAAAAACAAAAAAAAAGAAAAAAAAAAGAAAAAAAAAGGGAAAATATTTGAAAACATAGCAAAGAAAAATTGTTGTTCAAAATAGTTTTGATTTTGGCAAATCTGACCGAACTACGTTGGTTTGATTCTCACCCGAGGTGAGATACGTAGGCAACCCTCATCGGGTCCAACCCTTCCTTTTCAAAAATAGCCAAAAATGCAAAATTTTAATTTTGTGTCATAAATAAGTCGGGTGATGCCATTCCTGTCTAAAACAAGCCGAATGTCCCCAAAAGGACACCAGAAGGCCGTTTTTTGCAGGAATAGCCACCCTGAGTCATTTTTAAATGGTTTGCGAGTACAGCCTTAAAATCTTCCTCCCAGAAGTGCTGAAAGGCCGTATTTGCAAATCCAAGTCCTTATTTTCTAAGTAAAGAATTTTTGTACAAATAGCCGTTTTTCAAAATAAATCATTAAAGTCCCCTAAATAAATGTGCAGGATGAATTCAAGTAACATCGAAACCTTCTCAGTCCTGAGCGAGATCCCTTTGAAACTCCATATGTGGTGGCATGACTTGGGAAAAGGAAGCAGAGATACTGTGGTCAAAAGCCTGGGCGGTCTCGTAGATTTATTGAAAATCAGGCCAAGGACGGATGTCATTGAGGCACTGATACCATTTTGGGACCCGACCCGTAATGTATTTCGGTTTTCAGATTTTGAACTCACACCTACATTAGAAGAGATCGCCGGATACGCAGGTCTCAACGGGAACCTCCGCGGTAGATACCCTTTGGCCCCACGACCAGTAACTCTTCACAGGTTTTTAGATTTGTTGAGCATCAGTCCGGATATTCAGGACCCCCATCTGGCAGAAGGGTGTTGTACACTGCACTTCCTATATCACCGGTATGGTAACCCCAAAGGTTTTGAGGAACCCAACACTGGACTAACACATGCTGGAAATAAGGACAAATGGGAATCCCGACGGGGATTAGCCTTCATGGTGGCCTTCTTGGGAGTGGTAATTTGTCCTAGAAAAGATGGTCACATAGACTTTGGCCTAGTAGGAATGCTAGATGTTGCCATGAAGAAACCTGCTAGCACAGTGGCTCCTCTGATTGTAGCAGAAATATACCGAGCTCTGACCAAATGTCGAGAAGGGGAGAAATTCTTTCAAGGTTGCAATTTGCTCTTGCAGTTGTGGATACAGGAACATCTTTGTCACCGCACAGGATATATGAACTACGGCTTAACCGGGTTGAGTTGTATTGCAGAGTTCGAGACCCGAGTTACAGGTATTGAGTTCCCGGAGGGTACTGAGGCCTGGTCGTCATGTTTAAGATCCCTCACTGCAGATAAAGTAGAATGGGCTTATGGATGGCTTCCTCCTACTGAAGCTGTGTACACATCGGCAGAGGTCCCTTATATTCTTTTGATGGGTATTCGAACCATTCAGCCCTATGCTCCTTACCGAGTTTTGCGACAATTTGGAAGATTCCAGACGGTGCATGGTGATGAAGACCTGAGTGGGCTAGCCATTGAGGTGGGCCCAAGGGCTGCATTCCCTGAAGGCCAAATCCGAAAGATATGGAATGAGTGCAGGTACCTCGAGCCCAAAACTATGGTACAAGACCGGGCCAGAGGTGAGGTAGATCCCAAATACTTGGTTTGGTTCAGTAAAAGGTTTCAAATCCCCGAGAGACCCGCCAAAAGGCCACATGTGCAACAATTAACAAGCGAAGCTCAGGTGCAGTGGGATTGGTTGGCTAAAGAAAAGGAGTACAGAGCTCGAATTGGAGCATTTGAAAAACAGGTTCAGGAGCTTCGGTTCGAAAACAGCTTGCAAGCCGCAGCTGACGAAGGTGATAAAAAGCAATTGGCCCAGGAGAATGAAGCTCTCAAGACCCAAATTCAACAACTGAAATTAGATGCAAGGAATCGAGAAAGAAGTCTATCCGACGAGAGATTGATAAGAGGGTTGAAGAAACAAGTCCGGGACTGTCAGGAAGAATTGGAAAAATCCGAGGGAAGCATGGCAAAACTTCAGGCTCAATGGGCCAAGAAGACCGAGGAAAGGGCCCAGTTTGTACAGCAAATGAAGAAAAACTATGAGGGAACCATCGCCAACATGAAAAGAAAAATGAACACTCTTGAAGAAAAGGCAGCCCGTCGGGAGAAAGAGCTACAGGCCGAGAGGGAACAATGCTATGAATTAATCGCTGATATGGAGAAGGAACTAAAATTGTTACAGGATCTTCACTTCCAGGATTCTCAGGTACTAGAGGCTCGCACTCAACAGATAAGCCGGCTACTCCAAGAGAAAGGTCAAATCAGGGAAAGAATCAGAAACATTGCCAACTACATTGTCATGAAGTGTCAGGCCGGTGAACGGATGGGTCATACCACATTCTTTGCCTCCGTGATGATATTTGTTCGCCAGGTTATGAACGATCTAGATCAGTTGCAAAAGGGTCTTGCACGCAGGCCCGCGGCGATGCCGAGTGATGCCCCGCGGGCCCCAGGATTTGAAGCCTTGATGTACTCTTGAGTCTGTAGTTTTTCGTGTCTGGTCTTGTACTTTTCTATTTCCAAGAAAGAAAAACAAATAGTCTAGTAGCTTTGTAATTGCT
>NC_031999.1:51433367-51495530 GCF_001879085.1 Nicotiana attenuata | reverse complement strand
CTTTTAGCTGGTCTTCAATACTCAACACTCCTTTTGTACCAAGCAAGGTTGATAAGTTGGTATTTTACCAACTTATCTCTCCTTAATACTTAGGCTTTTGTATGATTTTAATGAGAAGTTAAGGCATTTTTTGAGGTTTATTGGCATATTTTAGGTATCATATGATTTGGAGAAGATATAGAAGAAAACAAGTCAAAAAGTGCTAAAAAGGGAAAAATGGACCACTGCCAGCGATTACACTATGCGATCGCAGGGAACTGTATGCGATCACAGAAGTTAACAAAAGCAAAACAATGCGAACGTGGGTAAATCATTTAACGCGCACGCAATCATAAAATTGCGAACGCATAGCGTATTTTCTGGGCAGTTCTGGGCAGTTTTGACATTTCACTTTCTTATCCCCAAAACATTTTTATACACGGCCTAGCAGATATTTTGGGATATCTTTGGCTTATTATCAGTTCCTAGAACAAGAGAGAACAAGGTGGAAGCTAGGGTTTTGCACACACACTTGGGTTTTGAAGATTTCAAGCTTGTGGTTAAGGATTTCTTACCCACTTATGTTTATTTCTTCATTTCCTTGGTTTCTATTGAAAATTTAAGTGTGTAGTATTTATTTCCAACACTTGAATCTTTTTTATGGAAATATTCATAGTTAAAGTGTGGATTAAATACCTTGTTGTGCTTATGTATTGAATGATTTTTATCCTTTTATGAAGTGAGTCGTTGTTACTTTAATTATTCTTGTTCTTTAATGTTTTCAAGGGGATTAGCTAACCTTAGGACTCGCCCATTAACTCCAAAATAATTTTGGAAAAGATAATTTGGGGCTGGGAAAGATTAATAACAAGAACATGAGGCTTTAACCCTCATTTTATAGATTCTACCTAGGGATAGGATTGAACTACTTGTAGCGATATCCGGGTGTGCTTAATCTCCTAATTGATTTAGGAATAATTCAATTAGGAAGTCTTGTTAGTCTTCGAAAGAAGCTAATATAGAATTATTATCCGTGGCTAATTAACATAAACTCACTCATATTTGTTAAAAAATGAAATACATTGGATCGTTACTTGAGTGTATTTCCCGATGCAACCATACTTGTAGCCATTGATCATTTTACTTGCTTTCTAGGTTAGTTTACATTTCCGCATTTAGGTATAAATATTTTCTCAATTCAATTCTAAGTGTTTGGAACTGCATAACAAGTGATAATTCTCTTACATTCCTAATCTCCTATATATTGTTCTCTGTGGGATTCGACCCCGACTCATAGTTGGGTAAATTATATTGTATGCGACCGTGTCCATTTACTTTTTAGTAGTACATTTGGACGTCATCAAAGGTAACCAGATGAGACTTCACCTTTGGATAGATCACGTACTCAGGTATTCGCCGTCAAATATTGGCACTCACTCCAGATCTGGCAAACCACTGCTTCATGAAATTGGCCATCAGAGCGGATCTCGACTGCATGAATGCTAAAGTCTTCGTCCTTGGGGACTATTTGACACCTTCCTAGCTGTCTCAAAACCCGGTGTGGGGCCTAAGGTTGGATACTTCTGAGACCCATCAGGAGGAAGTGGGGACCGGTGGCAGGCATATATATGATCTCATTAACAGGAAGCCAACCCAACATCCATTCTATCTGATCTACAGTGATGGAGCGAAGGTAGGATATCCAATGTACGACCCCTTCTGGAATTTTGAACCCATCGACCCTTGTATCAAACTCCTCTATGCAACTTTTTCCTGTAGATTCGTAGTTCATGTACAGAGGACGATGACACAGGTGCTCAATCATCCACATTTGCCGTAATAAATTGCACCCTTCGAAAAAATCTACACCGGCTTTGCACGCTGTGAGAGCTCGGAATATTTCAGATACTATCATAGGTGCGAGAGTGCTTTTGGCATTGGTAATCAAAGTATTGACGACTCCGGCTACCCGTACATCAATATTCCCGTCCTTCCCGGGAAACACTAAAAGACCCAAGAATGCCACCATGAAAGCGAAGCATCTATGCTCTTCCCATTTTAGTCGGTTTCCTTTACATGATGCAAACAAGCATTCCTACTAGGGACCCGGCATGAGGCTGAGTTATTCTAGGTTTAAAACCTGGGTGTATTGTTCTAGACTTGGTGTATCCGAGCGGACAACTTGAGCCGAGGGGGGCTACGTACCGGGAACCAAAAGGCCATCCGGCTTTGTAACTTGTCCGAAGCTCTTTCTAAATTAGGGTATGACACTAACAGAAAAGAAGTCACGCTAGAGTGCACTTCCCTGAAGATGAGAATAGAAGGGTTTCGCAGCAGTTTATATATAGTTCAAATAATATCAAAGCGGTAAAAAGCGACATTTAGCACATTAGGCCCAAACATGTAATAAAAATCAAATAATAATTAAAAGCCAAATATAACAGTTATTCTAAGCTCGAATTCTTGAACCCTGAACCAAAAGTTCTGGGTTTTGATCCCCAGCAGAGTCACCAGAGCTGTTACACCTCCTTCTTTACCACCCGAAGGGGGGATATAAGGGAGTTTTTCCAATTTAAGTGACATTATTCGAAATGGGATTATTTTATTTATTTTCAGAGTCGCCACATGTGATAATTTATTATGGTGTCCTAAGTCACCTGTTTATTTTAAAATCCCAAATCAAGGAAAATCGACTATATTTAAATAGTCTGCGAAACCAGAAATTCTAGGTAAGAAATTTTGTTAACCCGGGAGAAGGTGTTAGGCATTCCTGGGTTCCGTGGTTCTAGCACGGTCGCTTAAACTATTAATAATTGGCCTATTATCTGATTTACTACATGTTTTAAAAAATATTGTGCATTTTTAGCGTTATGCCCACTTTTAATTGTTTTATGGAATTAATCTGGAACAAGTTACGATTGTCGTACACTTGTTTGTTTGATACACATTGCGAATTATGTCACTTGGAACCGTACCCATGATCTACAATATGTTTAATTTATTTAAAGTTATTAGAAGTTGTGGCCGGGTCACATAAATGTACCCCCGGATTTGGAAGTTAGGTATCACAACTACGTCATGGGAACCGTACCCGTAACTATGATGATTTTATTATAAACGCGCCTAAAGAAAACTACGAGTGTTTAAAATTGTTTTCTACACTAAGTCAATATTAATCTGAGGGCCATAGATTATGGATTTTGTTTGTCTATGGCACACCTCAATTTATTATAAGATTTGCATTTCACTAAAAGCAAACTAAGGAGATTCCTATTTGAATCTAATTTGAACTTAATATAAAGCCACTACTTACATGTTCGGGTACATATGTTGGGCCTTTAATCGATTTTAAAAAGGGTTTTGGGCCAGCAGTTGCCCATTGATTATTTAGTAAGGGAAAATCAACATTGAAACTGCATTTGGACCCAGGACTTGGCCCAAAAAATGAAAGAGCCTCAAAGGCCCTAACTAGTCCGAACTGGCCCACGTTGGGCATACAATAGGCGGGCCCAGTCACTATTTGTTTTCTGGCTGGGCCTATCCACCTCTACATCTGAACTAACCATAATTACATATTTGCAACAATTATAAATCAATTCGCTTTTAAGTAAAATTAGAATCTAAAGATCCAAGCACAATTCTAGTTCGGAAATTAATTACACGAGACATGATTTGAAAGATATACATTTATACAATAATTCATACAAGAGGTTTTTACAACTGAACCGAGCTATTGGGCTTAAAGTCCAGGCCTAACGACCTAGACTCCAGACTTATTCAGCCTTATTGGACCATTCTATAAGTCTGGCCCGTCTCATCTGGTCCTTATTTAGAAGACCTAACGAGCATGGACTCCATATTCAATTCAAGAGAAGTAAATTACTGGACATTAAATAATAAAATGGTCCAGTCCATTACAATAATCCAGAATTAAAGGGGGAAGGGATATAGTAGTTTTACAAAGAGATACAAAATAGATGCGACTTTACATGGTTAGTCAGATATAAATTATAATTTTTCTCCCAATATACATAAGAATCAATGTCTTAAACTAAATAAAAATTCTTAAACTGCCACTGGTTTCAGCTTCAACCAAACCAGAACTACTCGCTACCTTAGTTATAGGATCAGCCACCTGCAGCTTTTCTACTAAAATTCTGAAAAGTATGCATTGTCATGGAATGAATCTGACCAACTGGTGGTCAGATTCACATCCATAATGTTATTTTGAAACATAAAACTACTATACCAGCATTATAGTTTAAAAAAATTTTGGACAAATCTAATAGCACCTTCATACCATCGGAAACAAACAAGGCATTGATAAGAGAGTTGATAAAAAAACAAATACGAACTAGTATCTACCACTGAATCATGCAACTACATACACATAGACATGAAACAAGATCTAGACTAAGGATTTTATTTAATGTAAAGTGTGGTTACATACCTTTAATGAGAAACAACAAGAAAATGACCAAACCAAAGGTCAAGAAAACCAAGAAGTTTAAGCTTAATCAGCAACCAAACACAGCAATAAACCCCAGTGCAATAACACTCAGAATACGAGCCAAAATAGACCAATTTTATCCAGATGTCCACAGCTAAAAGAATCCCGAACTTAAATGAGCCACTGAATTAGATTTTTTGCCATAGTAGGAGGAGTTTTCAAAGGTTTTAGTTCAAAAATCAGTAGTAACGAACAGAAGAATCCCTGAATCCTTTTCTTTCGGAATGCTTTTGTATCCACTTTTGGTAATTTTCAGAATGTTTTTTTTATCTCTATATTTTCAGGACCTTTTTGTGCAGAAAATGCTAATGATTGTGTGTGTGAGAGTGAAGAAAAGGTACCATATATAGGAACAAAAGATGCCATGTGCTGAAAGAATAAAAAAGGAATTATTCCATCATTCACAAAAGGCATATTCTAACAGAATTGGACAGCTGGCTGTCTCTCATTTTTTTCAGTACTTTGTACTAACCAAATGAGGCCAGCTACCCCCTATTCTAGAACATTCTAGCATGGATTTTATCCTATTTCAGATTTATCCACCCCCTCCCTTTATGACCCTTTAAGTTTTCTTTTATTCAATTAGCCCCAAGAAGTTTCTACTGATTTACAAATTAAGGCAAACAAAGATAAGACTAGAAAGGATCAGAATGCAAATCAAAGTGGCAATCAAAATTGAAAATGATGCAGTTTAGACTAGGACTAACCTAATCAGTAAATAAAAGTATTTTATCTAATTAAACCTAAACAAAACCAAACTTAAGCGACTAAAGGCATCTACACAGTAATCAAACCAAAATTATCAGAAAAAACCGCAAAGAAATCCTAGAAGTTAAACTACTCTATTTATGAATTAACATGTGGAAATCTAATTACAGAATACAGGAGAGGAGTAGTTAAACAAAAGAAATGGAAATAAAGACAGAATAAACAATTTACCAAAAATCCAAATTAGGCTAAACCTATGCAAAATTAACTTCAGATGAATAAACTCAACATGCTTTGATTAGTCTAAAGAACGAACAAAACAGTCGTAAAAAGAGAAAACCTAGAGCTGTGTTGACCTTAGACAAATGGCTTAAGAAAGAAAGAGGTTGAAGGAGATAAACAAACAAAAAGAAAGAAAAAAAGAGATTACCAAAACCTCACTTCGAATTTGAATCCATCAGAACTTCGGACTTGTTTCAAACGGGATAAAACAAACTTGGACGACCATTAATCGACTGTTCTCAACAAGAAAAGTCGAATAATGGACGTCTTAGGTTCAAATAGCCCAGAAATTGACCGAAAATTGACAAAGAAAAAAGTTAGGGTTTAGTTCTCAGATACGAAATTTGAGCAGTTTGAGAAAGATTTGAAGGAATTGGTTTGGGGATTTGGAAAGGGAAGGGAAAGGTGGTTGTCTGGTGTTAATTTGGTAGGGTTTGGAGCATCGGAGCCGCCGTGAGGTGATTTCAGTAGGTGGTCAACGACGGAGGCGGCGAGGAGATTTAGGGCGGCTAGGGTTTGTTCTTTGAGAGTGAGAGATGGAAAATGAGAGGGGTCTATCGGGGATGGGTGCTTGGTTCAGAGAGTCTTATAATAATTGGATGGCCAGTTCCGGGCCGTTGGATCACAATAATCCAACAGTTGTGATGAAAGAAAGCAGAAACGGGGTCGTTTGGTTCTAACAGGAGTGGACCGGGTAGGTTGATTATTTGGGCCTGTGTGGTTTAGACCGATTTTGGGTATTAAAAATGGCCCAATATTCATATTAAATCCCTTTTCTTCAAATTCTTTTCTTATTTCCTTTTCTTTTCTTTTTTTTCTTTTTCTTTAATTAAGAAAAACCTAAATAATTCCTAAATTAATCTAAAATTAAGTTAATTATCTAACTATAATATTTATAAAAATTAGTTGATCCTAGATTAAAATAGAAAAATTACTAATCTAAAATTAAAAGCTAAAATTAAAAGTGAGCCAATTTTTGTGATTTTCATCTTAAAAAGCAATTAATCCTAAAAATATGAAAACAAAATCTCAATGCAATGCATGGTATTTTTTGCATTTTTCATGATTTTAATAAAAATTAAACGTGCACAAAAATGCAAATAATTAATAAAATCCTACAAAAATCCTACAAAATGGCAAATAATTGGAAAAAATCTATTTCTTTGAATTTTATAGGAGTATTTCATATACGACAAAAATCACATGCTCACACTATCATTCACTTCCAACTCGTCCAAATTACCAGAAACCCCGACCTAACTTTGATCGCAAACCACCCAGACAATACACCGTCATTACTGAACCCATCGACCAGTTGTACGAAAGACTGAAGGCTGCTGGTTGTGTCACCCCTATTCCTACTGTGGCAATGGAGAATTCATCTCAATGAGTCAACCCAAATAAAGCATGTGCATATTATTCTGGTATGAAGGGGCACACCATTGACGAGTGCCGGACATTGAAAGATAAGATCCAAATATTGATTGATAACAAGGACATACAGGCGAAGGAAGCTGCACCCAACGTCCACAACAATCCTCTTCTAGATCATAGGGGTGATGGGATACATGTGATAGAGACGGATGAAGAATGGGATCCTGAGGGGTCAATCGGGCTTATTCGGGAAGGCGATGACTTTAAACCCACAGTCACACTCACTCCTATTGTGGTGCAGATATAGCCACCAGTCAAAGTTAAGGCAGCCACACCTCTTCCATTTGAGGTAGAATTGGCCACACCTTTCACAGTGACAGTAGCAACAATGGCTCCTTTCAAGTCCAACGCCGTACTTGGGACTATGTTGCTGAATCCAGGCGAAAGGGAAAAGCAAAGGTGGAAGAATCTGGGGCCGCACAGGGAATGACCCGAACTGGAAGGATATATACACCCGAACATTTGGGAGGATCAAGCAAGGAGACTGCTACTAGGCAACCTGCTATTAAAATCGGGCCAAACATCTCTGGAGGAATGTACAGGCGAGGGAATACTCAGTTGTCGATCATTTAAACAAGACTCCCGCCCAGATATCCATCATGTCGCTATTGCAAAATTCGAAAGTACATAGGGGTGCTCTGATGAAGGTGTTAAATGAAGCTTATGTGCCCAACAATATCACCCGTGGAGAAATGGCCAACATGGTAGGGCAAGTGCTGGAGAGTCATAAGATCACCTTCCACGAGGATGAACTACCGTCTGAAAGGTTAAGTCACAACAGGGCACTGCATATCACGGTACTGTTTGAAGACAAATTCATTGCCAGGGTCCTAATAGATGGGGGCTCGAGACTCAACATTTGTCCATTTACTACTCTGAAAAGATTGGGCAAGATTTCCATGAGATACGGGCAGGAAGTATGAACGTGAAAGCCTTTAATGGGTCGCAAAGGGCCACGATTGGGAAGATTAACCTTTGCCTGCAGATGGGGCCAACTTGGTTCGATGTTGAGTTTGAAGTACTAGACATATCAGCTACATACAATCTTCTACTGGGTCGCCCTTGGATACATGCCGCTGGAGCTGTGGCTTCCACGCTGCACCAGGCCGTGAAGTTTGAGTGGAGCAACAAGGAGGTAATCATTCACAGAGATGGAAGTAATCCCATTTACACCAGTCAAAATATCCCGGTAATCGAGAAAAGAAGAAGGCTGGGTGGAGAAACTTGTCACCACATCGAACATGTCAACGCAATTGAGAAGGACAAGTGGTGGAGTAACAAAATAGAAAGCATACTGGCATGGTCTGGGTACGAACCCGGCAAAGGAATTAGAAAGGAACTCTAGGGCATTACTAAATTGATACAGCTGAAACGTCACGGTACCACCTTCGGACTTGGGTATCAGTACACCTGGCAGGAATATGATGATTGGTCGCCTCAATGGCGTGGTCCTTGTTACCCTCTCGAGCAACCGGTACCACACCTAAGTCGGACTTTTCATCAGGCCGAAACAATATGGGGATATGCAGAGGAAGAAGCTTTGGCTGGACTGAGGAACCCGTTCCTAGAAAAAAAGGATATAGATTGCAATGCGATTGAGGAGGAGGAGGAAGAATGCCTCACCATTCGGACTATGGAGAAGGGAGTTGTTCTCAGGAATTGGACTGCCACACCATCCAGGGCCCGCCGAGTTCCTGGGTAGCTTGGCAATTAGCCTGATTTGTTTTATAGCCATGATGTGCATATAAGATATTTTCAGTAATTCTATTTTAAAAACGCATTTTGTTTCGAAATAATTGCTCGATTCATCGATCCGTACTTGTTTTGGATATTTTAAAAATTTAATCAATGCATTTCTATTTATTATTCGTTATTATCTTCCACATTTTCTTTCTACAATGTTATTATTACTTTTTCTGATGAACCAATGACCGTGACATGTAATGAGACAACGCAATATAAGGATAGTGAATCGGAAGAAGAAGATGAAATACGTGAGGAAGTTGTCAGAGAGGTTGAGGACTTTGAGAACAAACATAAGTCGAACCTGGACGAAATCGAAGCAATCAATCTGGGAGATTCCGAAACCGTCAGAGAGACTCGCATAAGCATTCACTTATCACCATCAGAGAACGAAGAATATACTCATTTCCTGAAAGAGTATGAGGACATTTTTTCATGGTCATATGACGACATGACCGGTCTGAGCACATCCATAGTGGCTCACAAGTTTCCTACCAATCCAATGTGTCCGCCAGTAAAGCAGAAACTCAGAAAGTTCAAGCCAGATATGAGCCTGAAAATCAAGGAGGAAGTCACTAAGCAGATCAAAGACAAAGTCCTTAGGGTAGTTGAGTACCCAACCTGGCTAGCCAACATTGTACCGGATCCGAAGAAATATGGGAAAGTCAGGGTGTGTGTTGACTATCGGGATATAACTAGAGCAAGTCCCAAGGACGACTTCCCACTGCCAAACATACACATCCTGATCAACACTTGCGCCAAGCATAAACTCCAATCCTCTGTAGATCGCTTCGAGGGTTATCACGAGATTTGGATGGACGAAGAAGACGCAGAGAAAACAGCCTTCATCAAACCGTGCGGAATGTGCTGCTACAAGATGATACCATTCGGTCTAAAGAATGCTCGGGCTACTTATATGTGAGCCATGACAACCATCTTCCATTATATGATACACAAGGAAATAGAGGTGTGTGTTGACGACGTCATCATCAAATCCAAGAAAGCCGCAGATCACATAGCATACTTGAGGGAGTTCTTTGACAGGCTAAGGAGGTACAATCTAAAGTTGAAACCCGCGAAATGTGCATTCGAGGTTCCTGCGGGAAATTTGTTGGGATTCATTGTCCGCCGCCGAGGAATCGATTTGGACCCTTCCAAAGTTAAGGCTATCCAAGAGTTACCACCACCAAAGAGCAAAAAGGACGTGATGAGCTTCCTAGGACGCCTCAACTACATCAGTCGCTTCATAGCACAGTCCATAGTAATATGTGAACCCATCTTCAAAATGTTGAGGAAAGATGCTGAAACCACTTGGATCGAGGATTGTCAGAAGGCTTTTGACAAATTCAAGGAATACCTGCCTACACCTCGAATCCTAGTTCCGCCAGAACCTGGGAGACCGTTGCTGCTCTATCTGTCTGTATTAGACGGAGCTTTTGGATGTGTTTTGGGACAACATGACGAGACAGGAAGAAAGGAGCAAGCCATATGAAGCATGATACTCCCTACTGGAACGCACTTGTTGTGCTTTGACCTGGACAGCTCAAACATTTAGGCATTACTTCTGTGCCTATACCACATACCTCTTATCTAGGATGGACCCTCTGAAGTACATCTTTCAGAAGCCCATGCCAATCGGAATGTTAGCCAAGTGGCAAATATTATTAAGTGAGTTCGATATCATCTATGTAACTCAGAAGGCGGTCAAAGGACAAGCATTGGCAGACCATCTTGCTGAAAATCCTATGGGAGGAGAATACGAAACCTTAAAAACATGTTTTCCTGATGAAGAAGTATCATTCGTAGGAGAGGACATTGCTGAAGCCTACGACGATTGGAGAATGTTCTTTGATGGGGCCGGAGTGGGTATTAGAGCAGTTTTGGTATCAGAAATAGGTCAGCATTACCTGGTATCTGCAAAGCTTAGGTTCCCGTGCACCAACAATAAAGCAGAATATGAGGCTTGCATCATGGGACTCAATCTGACCATCGATATGAGTATACAACAGTTGCTGGTAATTGGCGAGTCGGATCTTCTGGTACATCAGGTTCAAGGAGAATGGGCTACGAAGAACACCAAGATACTACCATACTTGTATCATGTGCAAGAACTAATGAAGAGATTCACAAAGAAAGAATTCAAACATGTGCCCAAAGTTCAAAACGAGTTCACAGACGCACTGGCCACTTTGTCATCAATGATACAACATCCAGAGAAGAATTTCATCGATCCCATCCCGGTGAGGATCCACAATGAACCGGCTTACTGTGCTCATGTTGAAGAAGAAACAGATGGAAAACCCTGGTTCAACAACATCAAAGAATATTTGGTGAAAGGAGAATATCCAGAGTAGGCAAACCATACTCAGAAACGCACGCTACGGAGGTTATCGAATCACTTCTTCCAAAGCGGAGGAACTCTTTACTAAGAACTCCTGATTTGGGATTGTTGAGGTGTGTTGACGTAAAGGAGGATTCCAGATTGCTTGACCAGATACATGTCGGAACTTGCGGCCCGCATATGAATGGTTTTGTTCTAGCCAAGAAGATACTCAAAGCTGGATATTTTTGGATGACCATGGAAACGGATTGCATCCGGTACGTACAGAAATGCCACCAGTGCCAGGTACATGTAGACATGATAAAGGTACCACCAAATGAGCTCAACGCAACAAGTGCGCCTTGGCCTTTTGCTGCCTAGGAAATGGATGTCAATGGTCCGATCGGACCCACTGCTGCAAACGGGCACATGTTCATTTTAGTGGCTATCGACTACTATACAAAATCGGCAGAGGCGGCATCTTACAACGTTGTAACCAAGAAAGTCATCGCAGATTTTGTCAAGGATCATATTGTTTGCCGATTCGGGGTTCCCGAGTCCATTATCACCGATAATGCTGCCAATCTCAACAGTGACATGATGAAAGCCATGTGTGAAACCTTCAAAATCAAGCATAAAAACTCTACATCATACAAGCCTCAAATGAATGGAGCTGTGGAAGCTGCCAACAAAAACATCAAGAAGATACTAAGGAAGATGGTAGAAAATCATAAACAATGGCACGAGAAGTTACCCTTTGCCCCATTAGGATACCGCATTACGGTTCGCACATCAACTGGGGCAACCCCCTATTTACTGGTTTATGCTACCGAGGCTGTCATTCCAGCCAAGGTAGAAATTCTTTCTTTAAGGATTATACAGGAAGCCGAACTCAGTGATGCAGAATGGATAAGGAGCCACTATGAGCAACTGGCCCTTATAGACAGAAAAAGAATGAACGCAGTATGTCATGGTCAGCTTTATCAGAACAGAATGTCCAGAGCTTTCAATAAAAGGGTCAGACCAAGACAATTCGCATCAGGGCCGCTGGTGCTGAAGCGGATCTTCCTATATCAGGACGAAGCTAAAGGAAAATTTTTACCGAACTGGCAAGGTCCTTGTATGGTTCACCGAGTGATAACAGGAGGGGCACTCATACTCGTAGAAATGGACGGAGAAGTTTGGCCAAAACCTATCAATTCAGGTGCAGTCAAGAGATACTACGTTTAAGGTTGTTTACACTCATTCATCTGATGTAATTGAACTACGCTTGACCTGATTCCCGTTTAAGAGGGGATACGTAGGCAGCCCTGTGGGTTCAGTCATATCATAATAAAATTTTCATTTCCCCCAGAACCAAAAACTGGGGCAGAATTTTGAGGAGGACCCTCAAAATTTCGAAGCAAAACCAACCAACGCCATCATATGCCAGAAAGTCAGATATCGGTTAAGTAACTGGGGCAGCATTTCGAGAAGGATTCTCAAAATTCCGGAGCAGATTCAACAAACCTCGCTGCACGCAGAATGATCAAAGATCAAACTGGGTAGAATTTTGAGGAGGACCCTCAAAATTCTATCCCAAGAAAGCTACAATGTCTCTAAAAGTGTTACAGTCATTAGTTAATATAATTTACTTGATATTACAAATCACTATGTTTTATGAAATAAAATAACTCTGTTTCACCAATAAGTGCAGCCAGGTGTTACCCAGGGTTACTCGAACAAGATCCCCAAAGTAGAACAAAGCAAAGCCAGCAGACGAAGGCACGAACCAACCTTCCCCCCTTTCCTCCCTACCCCCCCCCCCCCCCCCACAAAACTCGCAATTTTTCTTTGGATGCAGGCACAATGGACATGACAGAAGTATTCACAAATGTATACACATCACTACTAATCAGGCCACCAGACCCAAATGTCTCTCCAGCTAAGAAATATTCTACTCCTATTTGCTACTTGTTCATTTAAATAAGGCTAATCATTGCCTTCTCGCTGCATGAGACTAAGCTCTGTCTCGAACCTTGCATGAGGCTAAACCCTGCCTCCACACTCGCATAAGGCTAAGCATTGCCTTCTCTTTGCATGATACTAAGCCTTGTCTCAAACCTTGCATGAGGCTAAACACTGCCTCCATATTTGCATAAGGCTAAGCACTGCCTTCTCTTTGCATGAGACTAAGCCTTGTCTCAAATCTTGCATGAGGCTAAGCCCTGCCTCCCCATTTGCATAAGGCGAAGCACCGCCTTCTCTTTGCATAAGACTAAGCCCTGTCTCAAACCTTGCATGAGGCTAAGCCCTCTCTCCATATTTGCATAAGGCTAAGCACTGCCTTCTCTTTGCAAGAGACTAAGCCTTGTCTCAAATCTTGCATGAGGCTAATCCCTGCCTCCACATTTGCATAAGGACTAAGCATTGCCTCCTCTTTGCATGAGACTAAGCCTTGTCTCGATCCTTGCATGAGGCTAAGCCATGCCTCCACATTTTCATAAGGCTATGAATTGCCTTCTCATTGCATGAGACTAAGCCTTGTCTCAAATCTTGCATGAGTCTAAGCCTTGCCTCCCTATTTGCATAAGGCTAAGCGCTGCCTTCTCGTGAGACTAAGCTTTTTCTCCCTTTGCATAAGTATTGCTCTATTCTAAACTTTGCATTGTGCTCTTCTCTTGGGGCTAAGCTCTACCCCCAAACTTTGCACGAGGCTAAGCATTGCCTTGTTATTACCTTTGGTATCATGTCTCTGCACTTCATGGGCTGATGTGTAGCCAACTTGTCCAAAGGCATCATAGTCCGAAGGCATCATCCTCATAGCCTGAAGACACCATGTCATGGCTTGAGGATCTCTCATATTGCACATCATTATTCAAAGGCATCATGGTTCAGAGGCCTCATTCTCATACCTTTTAGGGGAAGTTGATCTCCGATGAGCGTCATCTTCAAGATGCAAGGGCGGATGGTAGTAAGTATAAGGATCTTTATGCTGAATCGGTTGCCATTCTATCCGTATCCAAGTCTGAAGCTGATGAGCTCATGTCCTCGTATCAAAAAGATGCTGCTGCTGCAAATGCTCGAGCCAAGAAAGTGTCTCAAGAGGCCGAGGTCGGACGGACCCGAGCCCTGGAGCATGCCCGATTAAAATCTCGGAGACAAGCTCTCGAGGATAAGTATGTAGGGGACATCAATTTATCAATTGAAATATAGAGGGTGAAGGCCCTAGAGGAGGAATCGGCAGCCCTGCATTCTTCCGATGATGGTTAAGCCAGTGGCTCGTCTAGCGGCTCGGAGGATGATGAAGAAGAAGGGGAAGTCCCCGAGGGGGAAGAGGTCGTTGATGTTCTGGGGGTCGAGGATGTTGATACCCAAGTTTTCCCTCATATATTTTAAATATTCATACATACTTTCTACATATTGTACATGCATTTACAAACATGCACAAGTGTTTTACAATTTTTTTATAATTTTTAAAGGCCTTAAATAGATTTATTTCTGCATTTTCTCAATAATAATTATCCCTCACATTACTTTATGATGATTCAATCATCTAAACTCATCATTTATGCCCATATAAGTGTTCAAATATTTTAATTGCATTTTTATAATTACATTTGCATTTTTAAGACTATAATTGCATATTTTGCAATAATAGCCCATATATATGCATAATTATCTTATCTATACAAGAAATGACTTTTTACATATTTATTATGTTAAGTAATTATTTTAAATCCTTTTCATGCATAAATCGTATTTTTATCATTTATAAATTATATTAAAAAATTATTTTATTAAAATAATTGGGTATTTAAATAATAACCCCTTTTCCTTGACCAATTTCGGGCTCCAACCCAATTAAACCCAAGCCCAATTCCCTAATCTAACCCAAACCTAATAACCCAATTATTCTAACCCGACCCAGAAACTCCTCTAATTGTGGCCGTTGATCTCTAAGATCAACGGTCCACGTTACCCTTTTCCTTTCTTAGCCTAACGACCCCCCAAACCCTACTCACTCTCTCATTTGCGCCGCCTCTGAATTCTCTCCTCTTCTCTTCTCCCTCAGACGCTCTCAAACCCTAGAGCGTCGTCACCCAAGAACTCCCCCAGACCCCTTCGATTCTTGACTAGATATGGGGTCACCTGCTGATTTATTGCGTTATCTAGCCTCTCACCTCTTCTGGTTGTTTGATTTTCATGATACTTAATGGGAATTCAAGGGATACGAACCTGATTTGGTTCAAATCTCTCATCTTTTTGATTAATTCGCCTATATTCAACCCTATATCTGTGAGTACTATCATTTTTGTGTTTTCGTGGCTTCAAATCTCTGGTTCGAACCAGGTTTTCTACCTCTGTTCATAAACCTAGATATTTCCGTTAAATCCTTTTAGATCTCTTTAGATCCAAAATGGTTTTGAGTTGGTTTGGTCTTTTCCTTAAGATTTTTCTGCTTTTACTATTGTTGTTAACCGATTTCGTCTTACTCTAGTGTTTTGATTTCTAACGAGTGTCGATAGCCAATTTATCCCTATATATTTTCAGTATGCAAAATAACTTCAAAATGGCATATAGATGCATATGTAAGCATATTCAAGTATTTTATTATTTTTCCCTAATTTTAAAAGATTTTTAAATCAATTTATTTCCCTTTTTTATCCATAAAAACCCAATAATTATTTCCAAAATTATTATTTTGGTAATTCATCTATTGGATTTTTATATTTATGCCAATATATAGCAAAGGTAATTTTCACATGTTTTTTACAATTCTGTTTAGTATTTTTAAAAGCTAATTGCACATATTTGCAATATTAGCCTTTTTTGAAGATTTAATTACGTTTATATTCATAAAATCAAGTCCTATATTTTTAAAGTGTCAATTATATATCATAAATTAATTTAGTGCTTTCAATTTATTTCTACATTTACTATTTTTTATAATTCTAAAAGGGAAAATTGGCTATTTAAGTAATAGCCCAATTACATTTCAATTTTAGCCTAAATCTGATCCCAAACTAAACACAATTTCCCGGCCCAATTAACATTCAAACCCGACCCGTAACCCAATTAAACGACCCAACCCGGACCCCCTACCTAACCATTTCAATCCTGGTCGTTGATCAATTAGATCAACGACCACTATTCGCCCTTTCCACTTTTAACCTTAAACGACCCCTTAGCCTACCTCATTCATCACCAAACCGCGTCCATGAATCCCTCTTCTCTCAATTCTTTCTGAAACCTCACCTGAACCCTAGCCGCCGCTATCTAATCCCACCCTAATCCACCCTAATACCTTCCTAATCTATGGACCCTCGTGGTCATTTGAGACGTGTATCAGCCTCCTATGGCGGTTCCTGGGTGTTTGTTTCTGTGGTTTCATGGCCAGTCCTCGAAGGAATCTGGTCCAGTCCTTGCTCGACTATTGTTCATGGCCTTTCTCCGGCCATCCATGACCTTTCTCTGGCCATTCATGGCCTTTCAAGGCCGATCCTTGACTTTTTCTGGTTAGATCATTAACTTTCAAAGTCTTTCTCACTTCTTTTGGGTTCTTTGAAACCCTAGCTCTAAGACCTTTCAATTCTCTTTCAGATCTCTCTTAGATCTGTACTTACTATGAATTCCTTAAGTGTTTTCTCGAAGGTTCTTCAACTTTTCTTTCAAAACGACTCTTCATTTTTTCGACGATTAGGGTTTCCTTTAAGTTTTTTAAAAGATCTCTTCTCTGATCTTAATTTTTTTTGTGATTTTGCTATGTTTAGAACGATTTGCTCATATTGTTATTCTATCTATTTCAGCATGTTAAAAAACCCTAGTTCCTTTTAGTCTTATCCGAGTTCTGGAACTGTTTGTTTAAATGTGTACTTGTTCTTTGTTTCTGACTCTCTTTTCCTTGTTTGACTTGTTTGATTTTGAGTACCATCTCCTAAACCCGACTACTGCTAAAGCCCTTAATTTCTTAGAAGTTTTTCTCACTTATTACTACTGTGAGACCTTTACCTGTTTCTGATTTCTCTTATCTGATAATATGTTCTTCTTCACTGTTGATTCTATGTGACTACTTGACCTATTTGACTATTGTGCCTCGAATATTTTCCTTACTACTGAATCCTAGTTTATTTCTGCCACTACTATATGTTCGTGGTATCTCTTTTGCCACTACTGGAAAATGAGCCTATGGCAACAGCCGGAAAACCGTTGCAACAGACAGGTGAACCGTTGCCATAGAGGTATTGGAACGGTTTGGCAACCGTTACATACGTTGCCGTGCAAATAGATCTAGAGTAACGGTTCTTGCAACGGTTATCTAAACCGTTACTGTAGGATATCTATCGCAACGGTTTTTCCTCTGCCTAAAGTAACGAGTATTTCTTTCCAGTTGCAACGGTTAACAACCGTTACCATAGCGTTTACAGCAACGGTTGGCACCCGTTACCATACAATTTATTGCAACGCTTATTTGCAGATATCGTAACGGTTTCATTACGATATTGGAACGGTCTTATTTCTTTTGCAATGGTTATAACAACCTATTGTATTTGTTTTTCGCACATTTTGGAACGATTTGTAAGACCTATTGGGACGGTTTTCAAGACCTATTAGAACGGTTCTAACTACCTATTGTATCAGTTTGTCGCACATTTTGGAACGATTTGTAAGACCTATTGGAACGGTTTGCAAGACCTATTGGAACGGTTCTATTAGACTATTATACCCTGGCTGTAAATGAATATCTTATATATATAATAATTTGTAATAACCTGGAATTTATATAAAGAAAAAGATAAAACACTTCAGAATCTATATTGTCTCCATAAAACCAAAATGTTTTAGCCCAATCACATAAGTTTTACATTTCAACACTTCAAGAGTTAGAGTAAGTTTCAGATGTTGAAAACAAAAGATTCCTAGAACATGGACAACAATTCAAAGTTCTTAAGTAAGGTCTAGATCTTCACAATCTCCATGTGCCCTTTCTTCAGTTTCTCCACCTACAAAAGAAGATAAATAAAGTCATTATCCTTCAAGGTGCCCTTGCCTGATGCTCCATCCTTCTTAGAACAACCTAACTTTTTGCTGAAAATGCATGTCCACTGACAAAGCAGAACCTCTATTCTCTTTCACTTTTGAGTTGTAGGGTAGTCTAATACAATATGTTCATAAGTACTAAAGAAAGGCATGAAATTACAAGAACAGAAGTGTACCAGACCAACAGTTTACGCAACAGAGGAAAAGCAACAGTTGCGTGGGATTTGCATGGGTTATATCAATATGCAGGTTACTTCACAATCAGAAAGAGTAATTAAAATCTGGAGGATCACATGATATATACAATCATGAATGAAGGAGAAACAGATGGCAAGGAAGATATGCTGATCGAGGGAGCTTCAAATGGAATAGGATATGCTGCGCAGATATGGAACAAAATGATCAATTCACTAGGCAACATAAAACCACACTGGAAAATTGAGTTAAAGTGAAACCCTAGAAAAGAAGCAGAAGGAGAAGAAGAAAGAAAGAAACAAAGAAAATAAGGGTTGTAACATTTGGAGTACGTACTGACCTTGATTATTACTCCCAGTAGATAGACGATTGATTAGTTTCACAATAGCTTGTTGTGCAGAGGAAGCTTCTCCAGGTGAACGAGCATTGAAAGCTAGCATTCTGGGATCAACCCGTAAATCTGGATTCAGATGCTTGAGTTGTGAAATCATGTTAACTGCAACTTGTAGTTCGATGACATCTTTTTGTGCATTGAACTTTTCCTGCAATCTTTGCTCCATCCTTTCTTCCATTTCCTCCAATTTTTGATCCATCACCTCATTATTAGAACTTGAGGTTCCAAAATCTCCCACTTTTCTTTTTAAGGAAGTCTTGGTAACCCCACGTCCATACAATCTTAGGCGACCTGGATGCTCAGGTAACAGATGCAAATGGGTCAACTGATTGACTGCCATCTTCAGTTTCTTGTGTTGATTGTATTTTTTCCATTTCAGCCTACATGACCAAATTGAGTAATTATTAAATCGAAAAGTATGACACTAAGTCAATAACTAAGAACAGGCAAATTATAACAACAAACTTTAAATTAATAGCTACAATTTTAATAAGAGTATCCGCATACGAGGCATTGTATACTCGATGGGGTTTTCTTTTTCGAGTCGCCACAAAGATATCCTTGCTTGATAGAGGCTCAGAAGATTCTTTCTTTTTTTCCTGATTATATAAAAAGTCGTATAAAAAAATTTCAGATTAAAGTTAATAAGTTCATATATAAAAGAATAATAAGAAAAAAATAACAAACCTCGCATATTCGAGCAAAACTTTTTTTGCCAGCAGTGTGTGGATATTTCAACTTTTTGCGATTCTCGGTATTGGTTTGGGACATTTTCTGCAAATCAGCCAATGAATACAAAGTTGTCCAGTTCAGTTCTCCCAACAGATTCAAATCAAGCTTAAATTGTACACTAAGTTATGTAACTTAAGTGCATTTAATGTATAAAGATAGTTCAGTCATTTCTAATTAAATATAAACCAGACATTCTGTAGTGAATGTCCATGATAAGCGAGCTGCTGTAGTTGTTCAGGAAATGAAAGCAGAATTTAAAGCTAATGATCAACAAATTCAAGGTGAGAAGGAGAAGGGAATTGAGATCCTTGAAGCAGTTAGGCAACTGCTCACGTCTCCAGTGAAATCTATTAACACTCACAGACAAGTATCCGGGGCTTTGAACAATGCTGATATGCACAAAGAACCAAGCTCACAAATTAAGAAACCTGCTGATGCAAATAAGGACGTCGATGCAACTACTGGGCAGCACCAGCCTACATCTACCACTCCATTAGAAGTTACCATGCAGCAACAGCGAAAAACAACAACAAAGATGCATGAAAACACCTCAGGAGCAGCAGCCATATCAAATGCTAAGAAGCAAAAAGCTGCAGCATCTTCAAGTGCTAAGCAGCAGCACCAACAAATGTTTTTAAACACTGTAGCTGTAGATGATTCAGAGACAGCAGTTGCAGGTACAATTTATGAACAACAGCAGCAGCAGAATGCAAGCTTTGTAGGACCTTCTGTAACACCTTCAGATGTTGGACAGCAACAACAAAATGCAAGCACTTCAACTGCTTTAGCATTACATTCAGAAGATGCAAAGCAAAAGCAGGACACAAAGGCAACACTGATCACTTTGGAGGACAGAAAACTACTGGATGCAATAGTAAGTTCCAAACCGGTTAAGTCACTAAACCATTCTGCTTTTACTACTGGTCGTTTGGCTAAGGACAGGAACAACATACAAGGTTTAGAACAACAACAAAACAGGGCAATGTTAGCAACTACACAAGATAGAAAGGCCTTGATGACACAAGATTTTCCTCAAAATTTTCCAATGCATGTGAATGTGGGAAGAGATATTTACGAAGAAGGAGAGGAAGATGCAATCTTGCAAGAATGTCGCGCACATGCAGCAAAACAAGAAGATTTGCCTAGCGGTTTGCCAAAAAAAGAATCATGGGACAGTACTAAGTTTTACCTTGTAGGTATCAGAGTTCCAATAATTGAGAAGATCCCTAAATTGAGATTCAGGAACATCAACCGGCCTATTCTCCATTTGAAGCTCGTCATTCTCATAGGGTTTATAATGGTCATTAAACAATTGATTCTTATACTTTCTCCAAGCATTCTGAATTGAATCAAATACCCACCTTTTTGCAGCATCATGAATGTCATATTTTCCCTACGAATTTGGTACAGTTAGGTTATTGTAAAAATATGAAATATCTACACTGAATATTGCGAAATTCATACCTTGATATATTTTCACATATCTTGTTTTGTTTCAAGTTTCCTCCAATTAAACACATTAAGAGGACAAAAGGCCGCATTCCTTGCCAATGTGCCGAGGAAACTACCCAACTCTACTACAACATCAGGAGTAGGACCTATGGGTTCATTGTTCTCATTTAGCACAATTAGCTTGTGCTCTTTCCTACCATGAACACTTGGCATCAGAGTTTTGCCTCTTTTTCTTTTTTCGGCAGAAGCACCTGCATTAATATTAAGTAAGAATAATAACCATATATCCCATCAATATTGTTTTTTAATTTAACAAAACGAAATTTATATGTTCTTGCCTTGTTCCTCGGATTGTTCATTTGTTTCATTATTGGAAGAATCCTCAAATTGTTCATGTACTGTTGGTGAAGTACGAGTGGTGGAATCCAGTGGCAGTTGCTGCAATTGTTCACGTACTGCTTGTGATGCAAGAGAGGTAGAGTTCAGTGAATTTTGCTGCACTTGTTCATGTACAGTTTGTGCCAGAGGAGAAGGAGAAGGCAGAGGCAGTTGAAACAATTTTTCTTGCACTTGAGCTCCTAATGGCGGAAGTTATTTTTCAATTAAATTCATCTGATTCTTGTCATTTGTCCTTGTAGCTTGAACAACTCTTTTTGTTTTCAACGATGAAACTTTTTGGTTCAGCAAAGATGCAAGTGATCCGGCTGCAATGCAATTTTTAGCTTTTTTGTTTTTACTTGAGTGCCCTTCCTGATTCATGACTATTCAAATTCCTGTCAAATTCAAAAAATTAAATAAGAAATAAGTTTATTTGATATAAGTAATGCTAGTAAGAATTTCTAATGTTGTGAATCCAGTTGTGCAAGCCTATGACAAGCTGGCTAGTGCTGCAGCTATATTGTCATTAGGTACAGGTGCAAAGAGTATTGCTGATTGTGCTGAGGAATCTGGGCTTTCTGAGAAAACTCTAATTGTTCTTAATGGAACAAAGGTACATTAAAAGGTGCAACAACGTGTAGAGAATGAAGGCCTGGAGTCTGCAACTACTACAAGATTAAATAATCGAGCTGGGGCTGCTGCACAAGTAGTTAATTTAGAGGATGGCATAGCAGATGGTGACCAACATATTGTGGGGCAAGATCAGGAAGAAATTGTGGCACTAGCTGGTGGAATTCCTATATGTGAGAAGGTTGGCAATAACCTGGACTGCAATAAAAGCAACTACTGATCGAGCTTTTGCACCTTTTAAACCAGTGGAGAAATCAGCAGTAGAAGAGGATTTGAAGTGTGCAGATGCTGCAGCTTCTAAGGCTGAGAATATGAAAATTTCATCTGGAGGTGTACATGCTAATACTGGATTTTTAAAACCTACTGTTGCATTGAAAACTAATACTGCAGTGTATGCAACTGGGATCAAGTTAGGTAGGGGATGCAATCTAAGATACGACTCTTGAAGGAACAGGCTACTGGATTGGAACAACATGCAAAAGAAACAGAAGTGGGAGGTATGCAGGCTGCTCAAACAGATGCACAAAATAGTTCTCCTGGTAATCTTGATCCAAATGCACGAACAGCACAGTTGGGATAAGCAAGCACACAGTTCCAATACTCCAACATTACAATTTTCCAATCCACATGTGGAAAAAATTATTAAAGATGCGCAAGCCGAAATGCTAATGAATATCAATATGGTTAAACAACAACGCAATCTGGGCAGCAGCAGCATTTAGATGTAAACAAACTTGTTGCCAGTCGTGAAAATAATCCAGAACAGCAACAGCAATTAAATGAAAACAACACTGATCCACATAAAAAACTTGATAAACTTGTTGTAACGACCCGGCCGGTCGTTTTTGAATTTTATGCCCCGATCCCCCATTAACTGCTTCCCCTAAGTTCATTTCTGCCATTTTGGTTTGCCGGGACGTTTGGTGTTGGGATTCAGAGTGTTTTGGGACACTTAGTCCCTAAATGAGAGCTTAACAATTGAAAAATGGCCCGTAATCGGAACAGTGTGAAGAAGACCTCGGAATGGAAATCCGATGGTTCCGTTAGCTCCGTTAGGTGATTTCGGGGTTGGGAGCGTGTTCGGAATGTATTTTGGAGGCTCGTAGATCATTTAGGCTTGAAATGCCGAAGTTTGAATTTTTGAAGTTTTCGGTCCGATAGTGAGTTTTTGATCTGAGGGTCGGATTGGAATTCCGTAAGTTGCAGTAGCTCCGTCATGTCATTTGGGATGTGTGTGCAAAATTTCAGGTTATTCGGGCGAGGTTTGGTTTGGTTTTTGATCGAAAGTGTGTTTTGTTGGAATTTGAAGCTCTTAGGCTAGAATCTTTGATTAATTCGTGTTTCCGGCGTTGTTTTAGGTGGTTTAAGGATTGGTACAAGTTTGAATGATGTTATGGGATATGTCCGTAGGCTTGGTTGAGGTCCCGGGGGCCTTGAGTGTGTTTCGGATGCTCATCCGAGCAATTTGAAGTTTGGAAATGTTGCAGAAAGTTGCAGGTCTGAATTCCTTCTTAGCGTTCGCAAAGAAGGCACCGCGTCCGCGTAGTAGTAGCCATCCTCTCATCGCGTTCGCGGCCACTCTCCCGTGTTCGCGTAGTGTAAGTCTGGAGAGGGGGGCCCGTTCCTCTTCGCGTTCGCATAAGATCACCCGCGTCCGCGTAGCTTCACTATTTCCTCCATCGCGTTCGCGTAAGCCTTGTCGCGTTCGCGTAGTTCTTGATCCCCTGGCCTTCGCGTTCGCGCTCCTCCCTTCGCGATCGCAAAGGGAATTTTTGGATCCTGATATTTCCTTCTTCGCGAACGCGTGCTTCCTATCGCGTTCGCGATGCTTTAGACTCCTGAACAGTACTTAACATTTCAAAAACGAGGTTTTGCCATTTTTATCAAAACTCAAGGTTTGGAGCTCGGATTTGGGAGCAATTTCAAGGGATTTTCAAGGGCAATCACCGGGTAACGATTCTCTACTCTCCTATGACTAAAACCCATTAATCTAATCGCAAATTCACCCTTTAATTTCGTGTTTTTGAATGGGAAGTGGGTAAACTTCTTAGACCTAACTATGGGGTTTTGAGGGGTCATTTGACCTCCGATTCGGGAGATTTTTATATGGTTAGACTCGTGAGAGTACGAGGGTTCTGAAAATGTAAAAATTATTCGATTCCGAGACGATGGCTGGAGGGGCATTTTGGTCATTTTACCTATTTTCGCGCCCTAGCTCTAAATTTAATAGTGGAATCAGTTGTTTGCAATATTATTTACGATGTGTAATTGAATTGAATATATTTGGGCCATTTGGAGTCGGATACTCGTGGCAAAGGCGTGGTTTCTATTGATATTGAGCCGGTTCGAGGTAAGTGGCTTGTCTAACCTTGTGTGGGGGACCTTTCCCCTTAGGATTTGTTATTTGTTGATTTGAGTGCCTTGTACGCGAGGTGACGGGCGTGTACTTGAGCCAATTGTTGGAAAACCCGGTTTTTCTTAAGATATTGAGATTGAGTTCCTTCCATATTTGCTTTATTCTACTTGAAATTATAACTTGTGCTAGATTAGGAAAGCATGTTTAGTTGATTTAACTTGCCTAATTGCTTAAGCTGCCTGAACTGTACTACGTGAAGCATGCTAGGTCAGTACTATCTGTTGCTTGTCTTTTTGTACCTTGTTTCCGTGTACCTTCTGGTTGTGATTGCGCATTTACATTGGGACTATGGATGTGGGATTCCGGTAGCTCCCCCCCTTGTTTGTTTACTTTGGGACTACGGGTTCGATTCCCGGTAGATCCCCCTGCACTTTTACTTTGGGACTGCGGGTTAGATTCCCGATAGATCCCCCTGCACATTGATAGTTGGACTACGGGACGGTATCACGGGAGATCCTTCGGATATACACATATGATGGACTACGGGACGGTATCCCGGGAGATCCACTGGACAGTTAAGAAAAGGACTACAGGATGGTATGCTGGGAGATCCTCATTGTTACCATTCGTGTTGAGCTGTACTTATTCTGTGGTTGTTCCGTTCTTGTGTATTTGCTATTGCCTTGCTTAATCTGTCTTATATCACTGCTGTATTTATTATTTCTGTCAGATTATCATACTGTTAATTATTGTTGTTACTATATTTTGTCTCAGTATGGCCCTGACCTTCCTCGTCACTACCCAATCGAGGTTAGGCTTGGCACTTACTGAGTACCGCTGTGGTGTACTCATGCCCTTCCTGCGCATGTTTTTCATGTGCAGATCATCCAGGTACCTCTACTCAGGCGCTCTATCAGTGAGGCAGGAGGACTACGGAGACTTCGAGGTAGATCTGCTGCGTCCGCAGACCGATGAGTCTCCCTCTTATTTTATCTTTAGTGCTTAGTTTTTCCTTCATTCGGTTGTTAGAAATTCTGGAGTTTGGAACCTTTACTATGCACTTCTGTAGCCTGTGTTGCCCGTGAGTTTCCGGGTTTTGGGAATTGTTTTAGACTTGTGATATTGAGTTGTACTTGCCAAGCGGCATTCAGTATAGTTTCTTTTAGATATTTGATTTGATTTTCTCTATTTTTCCGCAATTAATATATTTCCGCAAATGTTAGGCTTACCTGGTCATGGAGTCTAGGTGTCGTCATGACATGTTCACGGTTGGTGAACTAGGGTCGTGACACATGTGATGCTAACACAAAAGGGTCATCTGTACTACATAATTTCTTAAAGTACACACGGGTTAACCCATATTCATCTATTTCATTACGAAACCAGTCGCATCTACATAGTACAACACTAAAACAACCCCAATAATCTATCTCAATGATATCCTGAATAGCTCCATAATAGATAACCTCACCATCGATGGGATTTTGGTCCCTAGAGCTAGCAAAGCTATCGGTTGTTGCTAATAAAGTCACTCCACTGTTTTGAGACTTGCATCGGGAATCTCGTTCTACAGTATGAAATCGATATCCATTAATGAAGTATGCAGTATGTCTTTTGGCGATCGCATTAGGCCCTTTAGCTAGCCATCTTACATAATCGGGCACTTCAATATTTTTAACTTTCTCAGCAAACCAATTGTTGAATTCCCGACTATGATTTATTGCTCTTTCCCATGCATTTGATCATTAAATTCTTGTGTTCCCTGCAATCATGAATATTTCAAGATCAATCATATGATTAAAAAATGAAGTATAGAATAAGTACTATATAATTTATCTTACTCGATAAACTTTTCCACTTGTTCATCTCCAGTATTGAACAGAGCATATCGATGTGCTTCATAACATAACTGTGGATCCATGTGAAAAGTATTTTTCTTCTTACTTCCAATTGGATGGCCTATAACAAGGAATATGGATGACAATTTTGAGGGCACTCATCATCTACAATTGGGTATCTACTGAATCTTGTCTTCACACTGTCATGTAGGTATCTTGAACAAAAAGTCAAACACTCTTCTGCCAAAAATCCCTCTGCTATCGATGCTTCTGGAGAAGATCGATTACGAACAAATGCCTTGTATTTACATAAGTTCCTCTCAATGGGATACATCCAATGAAGATGAGCTGGACCCCCAAGCTTAATTTCATTCACCAAATGAATAGGCAAATGTGGCATTATATCGAAAAATGTTGGATGAAAAATCTTTTCAAGCTCACAATTTATTTCAACAATTTCAGAGTTTATTTTTTCAAGATCTCTTTGTCTTATGACCTTACTACAGATAGCTCTAAAAAATTACCCAACCTAATCAAGGCCAATGAAACACTCTTGGGCAACGTCTTTCTAACAGCAACCTGGAGCAAGTAATGCATTAAAAAATGAGCATCATGACTCTTGTACCCTGATATTTTCATCTCCTTCACGTCACGCGTTCTGAAATATTTGAAGCACAACCTTTTGGTAACTTGGCATTTTTTATAACGGTACAAAATAAACTTTTCTCTTTTGGTTTCATGTAGAAACAAGCTTGAGCCAAACTCACTGTTCCATCATCATCTTCTCTTGGTTGTAACTCCTTTGGTATCCCCATTTCTTGTAAGTCATAGCGAGCATTTACATGATCATTTCACTTTTTTTCCATTTCCAATAAAGTCCAAAGCAAACTGTCACATATATTTTTCTCGATGTGCATCACATCAAGATTGTGCCTCACATCAAGATTGTGCCTCAATTTGTTATGTGCCCAATATGCCAATTCAAAAAAATAGATTTATTTTCCACGGACCCTTGTTATCCCGAGGTCTTTTCTTTTTGCCCTTTTCAAAAACATTATTGAATTCAAGCAGCTCTTGAAACACTTCTACACCCGACAAAGGAGTAGGTGCAGGTCTATGTTCCTCCTTACCATCAAATGACTTCTTATCTTTTCGCAAAGGATGATCATGAGGCAAAAATCTTCGATGGCCCATATAACACATCTTATGACTGTGTTTGAGATATAGAGAGCATGTGTCATAATTACAAGTGGGGCATGCCAACCTCCCCTTGGTGCTCCATCCTGAAAGCATAGCTGATGCTGGAAAATCACTAACTGTCAACAACAAGGCTGCACGCATTTGAAATGTTTGCTTTGTCTCAGCATCATATGTTTCTTTCCCAGCTTCCCATAGTTCCTTCAATTCTACAATAAGTGGTTGTAAGTACACATCTATATCATTTCCTGGAGATGAAGGACCTGGAATGATCATTGACAACATGATATATTCTGGGTTCATGCAAATCCATGGTGATAAATTATAGTTCATTAACATGACAGGCCACGTGCTATGAGAAATGCTCATGGTTCGAAATGGGTTGAAACCATCACTTGAAAGACCCAACCTAACATTACGTGGATCTTTGGAGAAGTCGGGATGTAGAGAATCAAAATCCTTCCAAGCTTCTCCATCAGCAGGATGCCTCAAATTCCCATCATTAGGTCGTTATTAGCATGTCATCTCATTGCAATAGCTGTTTCAGGACACATGAATATCCTTTGAAGCCTAGGATTCAAGGGAAAGTACCTTAAAACCTTTGCAGGAACTTTAAAACTTGCATTAGTCAAGGCACGATTAGAACTTTTCCATCTAGAAGACCCACAAACAGAGCAATATCGGCCTTTGCATTGTTATTCCAAAATAGCATGCAATCATTAGGGCATGCATGTATTTTATCATAATGAAGACCCAAATCTTTTATCATATTTTTAGCCTTGTTGAAAGACTCTGGCAGCTTAGCAAAGGGAAATGCCTCTTTTAGCAACTCTAACAAGTCTGAAAAGGCTACATTACTCAACCCATGTAAAGACTTAAACAAGTACAACCGGATGGTAAAACTCAGTTTATTGAAGTTTTCACACCCTGGATATAATTATTGTTTCCCTTCCTCTAATAATTTAAAAAATCTCTTAGCATCTTCAGATAGAGCCTCTCTCATCCCTTCTTGTTGTACCGGCTCGCCTTCTACATTTCTGAATGTATCATGAAGTAATCCATCAATATCATCACGCATGTTAGAACCTTCATCATTATTGCTTTGACGAGGTGTAATTATAGAGGAAAACCCTTCACCATGGAAAACCCATTCGGTGTAACCATCAACAAAGCCATTAACGACCAAGTGATCCTCCACCACATTTCTATAATGCCAATAGCGATTAATGCATTTTGTGCAAGGGCATAATATTTCATTTCCTTGGGAAGCTCGTTCAAATGCCTTATCAAGGAAATCATTCACTCCACGGATATACTCATCCGTCCATCTAAGGAGATGCATCCAACTTTTATCTACATTATCCATGAAAATCCTATACGACAAAAGTAAATCAACACAATTAACTAACAGAGAGAAAAATAGGAGAATTAGAAATAAGTTGGAATTTATTTATGCAAAACAGTAACATTAATATTGAATACAGTGTTGCCTAGATAGACATTATTTCAAGTTCAAGTCTCTCTATGGTGAAACAACAGAGAGAATTCTTATCTGTTCAACAGGCCAAGCCTGCTAAACCCCGTCGACACATTCCTCAGGTTGGTGTATGTTCATGGTCTAGTAATTTGGTACTTATTATAGTATATTTCATGAATCATCATGCCAATTGTGTTTTAACTTTTGTGTTTTACTAGATTTGTGACGGTCCTTATAGAGGTTTCATTGATTTATTTTGCAGACTTCTGAAAGGACACTAGATGCTCCAGATCTAGTCGATGACTACTATTTGAATTTATTAGATTGGGGCAGCAGTAATGTTCTTTCTATTGCTCAATTATGATTTCATTAAAAAGATAAGCAGGCTATAATTAGTTTATTTAAGCAGGTAAGTGTGTTCATTAAAAAGTTAAACAAAGTCTAATACATGATCTTCACATATAGAGATTATTAGTCCCATTCTATCAAGATGACATGGGAAAATGTTCAAGTCTTAGCATGAGAAACATCAACAAGTCCCTTAATAGGGGTCATTCATTTGAGTGCAACATGACAGTATGGGAAGATTGGGATTACACATGGCTGCGAGTATAGATCTTTGCAAGCAACATAGTGATCCAAGCACACAATTTTCTCAATCTAATAACATAGGAAGGGTTCATAAACATCATTGGACTAGACTTATAATGACAACCTCACTTATAAGCAGAAGGTTGTGACTTTGTCTAGAACCTTTACTTCTGAAGAACAGTGGATTAAGTACAACTAAAATCTTAATATAGTCAGTAAAAATGAGACTCTAGGCCTTCTTGGCATACATTACTCTGATTATTTCTTTCCCTATTTTTCTCTACTTATAAAAGGAAGAAATACAACAACAATGAACACTAAACCAAGCACCAAACTAGCTAAAGTAATTTCATAAAAATCTCAAACCAGCTAATCCATTAACTCATTCAAACTCACGTATCGAAAAGGTTAAAAAATTCATATCTCTAACATTCCAACTTCCACCACTAACAGAAATTTCACATCTTTCTTCCTCCAACCACCAAAAACATTAAATTCAAGAAAACCCCACAACTGAAAAAGAAGAAAAATTCTTTATCGTTCCTTTAGCAACCCTCTTTACACAAACCCATTAAAAAAAGTAGGCGAAAAACTTGAGAGATAGAAAGTACCTGTGATTTCACCCGCTCAAATCCTAAGTCATGGAATGATGTTAGTTTCTTTGTTTCCTTGGAGCTTCAGACGCCAACAAATTTCAGCAGACGCCAACAATTTATCCATTGAGCAGTCGGATATCACCAAAAAGGATTTATGCAATTTCGTTGCCTCTAACAGAGAGATTGAAATATGGGTTTTCCTCGAGCAATCGATGCTGGTTTAACAGGAGAAAAAGATGGCCTTTTCCATGGAGCTTTGGTGGAAGTTTAATGGCTGAAAGATGGTGGAGATTTTGGTTGGAGATGGGTGGAGGCGCGATTAGGGGTTTTGGGACTTTGGGGATGTCGACAGTTCTGTATATGGAGTAATTAAATTAGACACTTTATATTTTTATTTTTCTAATTAATTTAAAAAATAAAAAAAATTGTTTGGTAGGTTTAACAAAATTTTAGGAGGAAATAAGAAAAACCGTTCTGTTATAACTTTTCCCAAAATTCCGTTCTAAACAGTCCCGTTAAAATGTGCTATGGCAACGGTTTAATGTAAATGGTAACGGTTTTATATCAAAAGTGTGCTGATATCATCCACATTATAAGGGAACGGTTATAACCGTTGCTATATGTGCTCTATAGCAACGGTTCTATAACCGTTACTAAACAACTGTTGCAATAGGCTCATTTTCTGTTAGTGTGCCAATGTGTTTGGCCTCGCATGTCTGATGCTTTTGCTCACTCGCCTGTTTAAAATTAATTGATTCCTTTCCCTTTACTGTGATATTTTACCTTGCTAAATCCTTTCCCAAAATAAGCCTATTTTGTGCTTAGACTTAATTGTTTACTTCATTCTTTTACTGCCCCTTATATGGCAATATTCAATCTGTCCCCAAACTGATTTCATTCCTTAATTAAATCTGCTACTACCCGTTAAACAGTGATTCCTTAATTAAAGGGAATCACTTGTGTTAATTGATTCTGACTTGTGATTGTTTCCATGTTTGTGTTATGACTTTACTCATTACCTTACTTATCACTCGTTTTCAAAAGCTATAAGCACCCACCCCCTCTTCTTTCAAAAGAAACGATCAACTTGAGTTCAAAACACACACTTACTCTTAAAACTCTCTTTCCTTACTGCTACTTGTGCTATTGCTTTGTCTAGCCGGCTGAAAGTCAAGGCTAGACTGTGGACTCTTGTTTGCTTTACCTTTCTGCACTTTGCTTCTCTACTGGTATGTCCTAGTTTACTCTTTAAGTCTCAACAACAATGTGTTTCTTCAAGTTGCTTCAGTTTCTCATTCATGTTTACAACACCTCATGTTTCTACACTCCATTTATGTTACTAGCATGCTGAAATATGTTCCCTTTCCCTTTTAGATTAATGTTTCCCTATGTATGTACTCTGTCAGTCGCTTGTTATGTGATTTGCTGACCTGTGAATCCCAAACCCCATATCCCCTCTATGTGTTTGTGTTCCTTTGGTTGGTTTGTGAGCAGGCCAGCATCATCTATTGCTGCGCATGACCAAACCTGCCCCTCTCTGGGGTCATATGCTTCATACAATGTAGTCCCAAAACCCCTCGACCCTTTGTGTAACTACTGATTCTGTGGATTTTGAGCTCCACTACTACTGTCTGTTTTTCAAATCACCCATTAATACTTACTATTTCCAACTCAGTTTTAATCAATCTCTGTCCTGCACTTCCACTATTATTCTTAGAACCTAGGTTCTGCCCCTCTTGTGCGAGCCTTGCCTTGGGACCCTTAAGCTCCCTCTGAACTTGGACACATAAGGGCTGGCCCCTCCACGCTGCACTCATTCTTGTCTGGTTATGCAAACCTGGGTGTAAGCACTGCCCGGGGTCCCTTGAGACCCTTAGGGAACTTTGACACACCCAGGTATGAGAAAGGCTTTGAACATCATGGGCATCTAAAGTGATTAATTATATAACTCAGATATGAAGTCAAGATCAGGCTTCTTTTGGTTGTAATTTCTTATTTCTGCACTTCTTTTGTAATTTAAGTATTTGGTCTGTAATAATTTGTAGCAAACATTGGGGTTGGCTAGTAAAAAGGGATGGGGCAATCATGCATATTTTAAGGGTTGATATCCTGCCTATAGGATCTGTTTAATAAATTCAGCATGTTTTACTTTCACACTTAGATAACATGCCTATAGGATCCGTTTGATAAATTTTGCATGTTTTACTTCCAGACGTAGACATCATGCATATAGGATCTAATGGCTATAATCAGACATCATGCCCCCAAGGTTAAAATCAGCTTCGAAATTAGATATTATGCCTATAAGATTTTTATAGAAATCATGACTATAGGAATTTCGCTGTGATCAAATAAATCCTGCCTACTCTATCTCATGTTCAATTAGATACCATGCCTATAGGACCAAAATTAGCCTCACGATCAATTAGACACCATGCCTATAAGATTAAAATCAGCTATATTAGAAAGCATGCCTATAGGATCCAAATTGCTCGTTTAGAATTGTTTACTATTTTACTACACTCCTAATCAGCAATAGATATCATGCTCCTAGGACATCACTATTACGCCTAGGCAAGCCTTAGGTAATAATAATGATAAAATTGAATCCGCCCCTATTTAATTAGCAACTGCTACAACCGGCATGCAGGCCTGCTTCAGACTTCTTACCTGAGCTATATAATGAATCTGGTTCTGACTCAAATCCCCTACCTTAGGATTTTTAAAATTCAGACTTTAACTATGTTTGAGTCGTGCTATTTATGTGTATTATTTGCGGAGGATTGTATGAGCCTTCTAATTTCCTTACATGTTTCCCCTTTGAATGTATTCCTACGTGTTTTTGTATGTCGCCTTAGCATTTTTACCTTTAAACCTAAGAGTCAGCCTAAATCCTCCCTCTTATAAGAATAGTAGTCCTAAAATTCCTCCAGGATTGATAGGAATGGGATGGGTAATAGCACGCAATAGAGTTCGAGACCAATCCGCGCTTTAAATACCTTTACGGGGTGGGAAGGGTAGATATGGATATGATGACCGGTGCGCTAATACCACGTGTCACCACTCTTTTGAGGAGTGATCACCGGGTATTGCATTGATGTGATCCATATTACAAACAAACCTAGGACCCCTTTACATTCATCAGCATGCTTAGTTATAACTGTTTCAAAACTTCGTTTTATTTAATCATTTTCAAACACTTGTGTATTTAAAATCCCCTCTTATTTGAGCCTTGTTTGTTTACTTGTTAATTGTACTAATTCACAAAGAACTATCTAGCCAGGAACCACACTAGTGGATCCTGAGGGGTGCCTAACACCTTCCCCTTGGGATAATTTCAAGCCCTTACCCTATCTCTGGTTATCAAACGTAGTTGTAGTTGAACCCTATAGGTGCCCTAACACACCTTAAAATTGTTAGGTGGCGACTCTTCAAAATTGCAAAACCCCTTTCCCAAAAGGAAAGAGTTGTCCCAACCAAAATGTCATAAACTCGATTCCGCGAAGGAAAAAGGGGGCGCGACAATGATTTTTCTGTAAAAATGCTCAGACGTTTAAATGCTTTCGATTAAGGTTTTCTCCTTTACTATTTCGACCGATCCTTTTTAAGTTTCATCTCTATGTCTTTGACATATCCTAGGGTTTCGACTCTCTAACTATTTATCTTGTTGTCTTTTGCCCGTTACCTTTAACTCTGTCAATTAAGTTGTTAATTGATTTACTTATCTAAATTAGGGCTTGAATTTAATACCCATATTTCCTTATTTAAGTTTACTTGTTCTTACTCTATTTATGTATCCGTATTATTGGCTTGATTGTGTGTCCTAACTCCTAATTGATTCCGGAAATTGTTTCTTACCTTGTTAACCTTGCTCTTGATTACAGATTGATTCTGTGTGTGGTTTTTCTTTAAATTAAGTGGTACTTATTTGATTCTGTCTTCTTAATTGATTCCTGATTGTTAATTGATTTTTCATACCTTATGTATGTGTGATTGATTCATTACCTTGTGTGAACTACCTTATTGCATGCTATAAAAACCCTTCTTGTTCTGATTTTCAAGGGAGAGACTCAGACACTCACACGAACACACTCAGAAAGAAACACACACACACACAAACTCTTCCTCTCAAACCTTTCTGTTACTTATGTTTGCTGCATTGTCTAGCCAGCTGAAAGCCAAGGCTAGACTATTGGATTCTGCATACTTTCAACTTTCTGTTTTCTATTCCTTTATTGGTATGTCTCCATTCCTATTATCATTCAATATGCTATGAAATTTAACCTATGTGCTTCATGTTTATTACTCTTAATCAGCATGTCCACTTCTATGTGAGTTGAACCTATGCGTTTCATGTTTATTACTCTTCATCAGCATGTCCACCTCTATGTGATTAAGCATATGTACTTCCCGTTCACGAATTTTAACCAGCATGCCTACTTCTATGAAATTAGACTTAGGTGCTTCTTGTTTTTAAGCATGTCTGTTAAACCTATGTCTATTTGCCTCACAACTAGCATGATTTCTGTCCTGTTTTAAGTGTTCACCCCCTAACAAACTCCTGATTAATTCATGCATTCTATTCTTCCAACTAGTAATAAATAATAATTAAGGCCATGTGAAACCTTGTTCATATTAATTGATACTCTATCTGTTGTTTGATTGCTGGAGTTCATGGCTGAACTCTCCCTGCTAAATGTGTGCTGCTTGTGGTTCGTATAAACTGGTAATCTGTTTCTATGCACTTCTGAAATCCAAACTTTAAAAAAAAAAAAAAATTGTCTCCTATTTTCATACACTATTTTCAACTCCTACTCTTAGTTAACTAGGGTCCTACCACCCCAATGTGAGCACTGCTTAGGGTCCATGAGACTCCTCTGAACTCTGACGCATTGGGGCTGGTTTCCAATCCTTTATGAACTGCTTTTGAGCATTTGTTCTCTAGTGTGAGCACTGCCCTGGGTTCTCCAAGCCCTTGGGAACTTTGACACACTAGAGATTTGAGTTCTTGGTGCTTTGCCAATAGTTACTGTATATCTCTGAGCTTTGGAGCTATTATGGTTTAAAGGTGTGGGTTATCCGGATGCATTGAGCCTACTGCAGGCCTTCTATAGTAATATAATTTGTAATGTATTCATTTTCTTATGGTCTATAATAATTATTTGTAATAACAATGGGGCAGTAGTGAATTGGGGATAACTGGGCCTAGTTTGATGTTTGCATGAGAATGGGGTAGAAAACCTGCTTTAAGTGCCTGTTTCTTTCAAATATTTTTCACTACTATATGTCAGATATCCTGCCTATAGGTTATTCGCTTGTTCAGCTATATTTTGTTACTGCATGCAGTAGATAACATGCCTATAGGTATTTGTTTCAGGACATTCTGTTACCGTGTGCGGTAGATAACATGCCTATAGGATCAAAATGGTTATGAATATCCCGTCAAGATTCACTACTGCATTTAAATCATACCCACAATGTTTCAAAATCGGTTCCGCATTTTAAAAATCCCGCCTATAAAGTTTTGAATCACTTTTGCATTTTGACATCATGTCATTAGGAAATTTTAGAATCATTTATTTGCATTAAAGATACCATGTCAATAGGAAATTTCAGAATCAGTTATTTGCATTTAGATACCATGTCAATAGGAAACTTCAGAATTAATCTCTACATTTAGATATCATGCCTATAAGGTTTCAAAATTAATTTCCGGCTTAGATATCATGCTCATAGAGATAAACACGTAAAATCAGCTCTGTAATGCTTGTGATCATTTTCAGTATATAGACAGCATGCATATAGGGTCTAAACGGATAGATCTGCCTATTTAAACTAATCACTTGTTTAAAATACGTTTAGATACCATGCCTATAGGATCCTGCCGGTTGTCGCCTAGGAAAGCCTGTAGGATACTTAAAACCCTGAAATTACCAAAAACTGTGTATGTTTGACTGCTCATAAATTGCCCAGATTCTGTAAGTAATAAAATCAGTAGACAAACTGATTAGGTATTTACTGTCTCGCCCTAATAAAACCGCTGCATATTTTGTGCTCATCTAGACATCCTTCTCTAAATCGTTTAAAAAGCTATTTGTTTAAGGCGTGCATTTGTTTTGTCTATTCGTGGAGGTAAATGTGAGCCCCTTAATTGCATCTTTATGTGATAGTCCTATTAGGCTTTTTCTTTGTCGCTGTGTCTTCTCCTTTTAAAACAACATAGGTGAGTGTAGAACTTCCTTAAATAGAGGTCCTAAACACCTCCGGGGCTGCAGGCAACGGACGGGTAATACACGCATAGGAAATGTATCGGATGTTATTAGAACGCTTAGGTAATAAAGAAAAGGGGAAGGGTAATTTGGGTAGTAAAAGGAAATGATGACCTGTGCGCTAATGCTATGCGTAGCACGCCAACTTGGGGAAGATTACCAAGTATTGCACATATGTGATCCTATAGGCTAAAAAACCTAGGACCCCTTTTTACTCCTTGTTTTAGAAATGATCTCTATTAGTCTAAATTTCTTTATTTGCTTATAAGATTAATTCACTTAAATTGTGTTTGGCCGGGACCCACCGTTGTGGACTGCGAGGGGTGCCTAACACCTTTCCCTCAAGGTTATTTCGAGCCCTTACCCAATCTCTAGTAATGCAAACCGGTTTATGAGTTATTTGCTTTAGGTGCCCTAACACACCTTAAATCCGTTAGGTGGCGACTCTTCAAATATCATACCCCATTCCAAAAGGAAACGAGTTGTCCCAAAATGTCGAGACTCGGACTCTGCAAGGAAAAAGGGGGCGCGACGGAGGACCAACCATTTAAGGCATTGTTGATACCCAATTTTTCCCTATATATTTTTCAATATGCAAAATACCTTCAAAATAGAATATATATGCATATATAAGAATGTCCAAGTGTTTTATTATTTTTCCATAATTTTAGAGGTGTTAAATTGATTTATTTCCTCCCTTTTTATCCGTAAAATCCGTAGTAATTATTTCCAAAATTATTATTTTTGTTAATTCATCTATTGAATTTCTATATTTATGCCGAAATATGGCTAAGGTAATTTTTACATATTTTCATAATAACATTTAGCATTTTTCAAAGCTAAATTGCACATAATTTCAATATTAGCCCTTTTAAGGTTTAATTAGGTTTTATATGCATAAAATTGGATCCTCTATTTTTAAATTGTTAATTATGTACTATAAATCATTTTAGCCCTTTAAATTAGTTTTCGGAAAACTATTTACTATTTTTTATAAATTAAATAGGAAAAAATGGCTATTTAGAATATAGCCAAATTGGCTTTCAATTGTAGCCCAAAATTGGACCCCAATTTCCCAGCCCAATTTCAATTAAAACCCACCCACATCCTTTTAACCCATACCCAAACCCGGATCCCCACCTACCCTTCTCATCCTGGCCGTTGATCTCTAAGATCAACGGCCCCTATTCCCTCTTACCTTTTTTAACCTAAACGACCCCCTAACCTAATTCATTTCTTACCAAACCGCCGCCCTAGAATCCCTTTTTTCCTCTCCAATTCTTTCTGAGACCCTAAAATCTAACCCTAGCCGCCGCCACCCAAACCAGCCTTAATCCCCTTCGATCCTCACTCAATCCGTGGATTCCCATGGCTGTTTGAGACGTATACCTGTCTCCTACGTCTTCTGGTTACCCGTTTTTGTGATTTCGTGGAAAGATCTCGAAGAGATCTAGTCCAGATCTTGGTCAACTTCCATCCATGGCTGTTCGAGTCAGATCCATGGCTTTTCCGGCTAAGAGCGGTAACTATCTAATGTTTTCTCATCTTCTTTGGGTTCTCTGAAACCCTCACTCTTGAGATTTTTCCATTTTCCTTTAGATCTGTCTTAGATTTAGGTGTATCCACGTAGTTTTAACCGATTTTTTCTCGTCTTTGCTATTTTTCTGGAAAAAATCCTAGCTATAAATCCTCCGATCCTTTTACCTGTGATGGATCTACCGGTTTCTTAAGGTTTTCACCTGTTTTCTTCAAAATGTTTCTCCGATTTCAAACGATTTCTTCATTCCCAGACTAGGGTTTCAGAACCCTTTTTACAAAAAAATGATTTTTTTCTGATTTTAGTAATTACTTTGATTTTTAGTATGTTTAAACATTACCCGAGTCTTTCCTTTTTGCTCCTTTTTTGTCAAGAAACCCTAATGCTTCTGGGTTCGATTCAAAGTTTGAATTTGTTTGCAATGTGTTTGCATGTCTATCATGAACATTCTAGGCTTTATATGTGTTCTATATGCTCTTGTGCTTCCTGTTCTAATTCATTCTTAAGGTTTCTTCGATTTTGTCCAAACCCGTGCTATTTATCATGTAATAGGTCTGACTATTTGTTTTATTGATCGTTCACGTAATTTATGTTGATTCTATGTAATCTCCTTAAACCTACATCTTTGATTTTGGGTATTTTCCTTGTAACTCTGTACTGACTTTCGAAATTGCTTCCTTACTTTTGTGATACTTTCCTTAGTTAGTGCTGATTCCCTGTGATTTTCAATCTCATTCGTGATTCTCTGAACTAATTTTTCAGAATCAAATTGTACTCTACCTTGTTTATATGCACTAATATGCTGTTAATTAACGTGCACTTTCCTTATGTTTAAACTATTCTGTACTTAGTCCTTATTACATGCTACATGCTTTTACTATTCCTATTATGGTAAAATTAGTCTTACAAGCAATTCTTTTCCTTATTTGATACAACTTGTACCCGTTTGAACCATGGCTCCCTAATTGAAGGAAGTCCAGGTCTTTAATTGATTCTGATTCGTATTATTTCTATAATTATGCTAAGTCAGTACTTGTTACCTTATTTTCGACCTATTTTTGAAGCTATAAATACCCTAAGTCCTTTCATTAACAACACGAACAATAAGTTCAGAACACACACATACACACTCAAAAACTCTCTTCTCTTTTTTTCTACTACTTGTGCTATTGCTTGCCTAGCCGGCTGAAAGCCAAGGCTAGACTGTGGAACTCTACTTGCTTTACTTTTTCTACATTTTGCTTCCTTAACTGGTATGTTCCTTGTTCAATTCTGAAACTCAACTCTATGTGCTCCATTGTTTGTCAATCCTTGTCTCTTTCTGCACTAACTTAATGACTTATGTTGTTTAATTGCACTTCTTGTCTACTGCTTTACTCAGCATGCTTAAGTTCTTCCCTCTCTTGGTCAAATGTAACCGGCTTGTCTACTTGAGTGCATGTTTATGTCCCTTACCTAGTATGTCTCCTAATGTACTTGGTTAACATCAAGTCATGACTAATTATGTGTAATAGACCCCTGCATGACTATTCCCATACCCTGTCCCTATGTCTTGTTACTATTCTAATTTCAAGCATGATTCCCTTGTTAACTCCTTGAAGTAATTGTCTGCGTTCTGGAGATCAATCAGTCCCTACTTGTTCTTTGCACTTGCTGGTCTATATGCACCTCTTCTCAACCATGTTTATGTGTTTTGGGCCCTCTATGTCCCCAACCCTTACTTCTCTGGTTGTAATTTGTGAAACTGTACTATTCTTTAAACTAGTTCTGTGGGTGTGCTTCTTGTTGTCGCTCCCATCCCCTTCCCCTTTCAAAACTGTTTCCAACTCAACTCTTTGTCAAGCACTCTCACATATACTCTTAGACCACTAGGTACTGCCCCTTTTGTGTGAGCCTTGCCTTGGGACCCTTGAGCTCCCTCTGAACTTGGACACATGAAAGTTGGCCTTCCCACACTGCACTTACTCTGTCTTGGCTATGAAATCTGGGTGTGAGCACTGCCCGGGGTCCCTTGAGATCCTTAGGGAACTCTGACACACCCGGATATGAGAAAGCTATGGAACAATCTTGGCACTTGAGGTGATTGATTACATAACTCAGGGAGGAAGTCCTAATCAGGCTTCCTATAGTGTAACTTCTTATTTTTCGTTGCTGCTTATGTAATTCATTCCAATGTTGGTCTGTAATAACTTGTTGTAAACAAATATTTGGGTTGGCTAGTGAAAAGGGATGGGGTAAATATGCACGCTATAGTTATTAAGGGTAGAAAACATGTTATTAGGTTTATGTTCCTGATTGCGCAATAGAAACCATGCTTAGGGTTCATACATGCATTAGAAATCATGCTCTTAAGATCCCATGTTTATTGTTTCAGCAGATNAGCCAAATTGGCTTTCAATTGTAGCCCAAAATTGGACCCCAATTTCCCAGCCCAATTTCAATTAAAACCCACCCACATCCTTTTAACCCATACCCAAACCCGGATCCCCACCTACCCTTCTCATCCTGGCCGTTGATCTCTAAGATCAACGGCCCCTATTCCCTCTTACCTTTTTTAACCTAAACGACCCCCTAACCTAATTCATTTCTTACCAAACCGCCGCCCTAGAATCCCTTTTTTCCTCTCCAATTCTTTCTGAGACCCTAAAATCTAACCCTAGCCGCCGCCACCCAAACCAGCCTTAATCCCCTTCGATCCTCACTCAATCCGTGGATTCCCATGGCTGTTTGAGACGTATACCTGTCTCCTACGTCTTCTGGTTACCCATTTTTGTGATTTCATGGAAAGATCTCGAAGAGATCTAGTCCAGATCTTGCTAAACTTCCATCCATGGCTGTTCGAGTCAAATCCATGGCTTTTCCGGCTAAGAGCGGTAACTATCTAATGTTTTCTCATCTTCTTTGGGTTCTCTGAAACCCTCACTCTTGAGATTTTCCATTTTCCTTTAGATCTGTCTTAGATTTAGGTGTATCCACGAGTTTTAACCGATTTTTCTTCGTCTTTGCTATTTTTCTGAAAAACCTAGCTATAAATCCTCCGATCTTTTTAGATCTGTGATGGATCTATGGGTTTCTTAAGGTTTTCACTTGTTTTCTCAAAATGTTTCTCCGATTTCAAACGATTTCTTCATTTTCCAGACTAGAAATTCAAAGCCCTATTTACAAAAACAATTTCTTTCTGATTTTAGTAATTACCTTGATTTTTAGCATGTTTAAACATTACCCGAGTCTTTCCTTTTTGCTCATTTTTGTCAAGAAACCCTAATGCTTCTGGATTAGATTCGAAGTTTCAATTTGTTTGCGATGTGTTTGCATGACAATCATGAAAATTCTAGGCTTTATATATGTTCTATATGCTCTTGTTCTCCCTATTCTAATTTGTTCTTATGGTTTCTTTGATTTTGTCCAAACCCGTGCTATTTATCGTGTAATAGGTCTGACTATTTGCTTTATTGATCGTTCACGTAATTTATGTTGATTCTATGTAATCTCCTTAAACCTACATCTTCGATTTTAGGTATTTTCCTTGTAACTCTGCACTAATTTTTCGAAATTGCTTCCTTACTATTGTGATACTTTCCTTAGTTAGTGCTGATCCCTGTGATTTTCAATCTCATTCGTGATTCTCTGAACTAATTTTTCAGAATCAAATTGTACTCTACCTTGTTTATATGCACAAATATGCTGTTAATTAACGTGCACTTTCCTTATGTTTAAACTATTCTGTACCTAGTCCTTATTACATGCTACATGCTTTTACTATTCCCCTTATGGTAAAATCAGTCTTACAAGCAATTATTTTCCTTATTTGATAAAACTTGTACCCGTTTGAACCATTGCTCCCTAATTGAAGGAAGTCCAGGTCTTTAATTGATTCTGATTCGTATTATTTCTATAATTATGCTAAGTCAGTACTTGTTACCTTATTTTCGACCTATTTTTTAAAGCTATAAATACCATAAGTCCTTTCATTAACGACACGAACAATTAGTTCAGAACACACACATACACACTCAAACTCTCTCTTCTTTCCCTACTACTTGTGCTACTGTTTGTCTAGCCGGATGAAAGCCAAGGCTAGACTGTGGAATTCTACTTGCTTTACTTTTCTGCACTTTGCTTCCTGAACTGGTATGTCCTAATTTAATTTTAAAGCCTCAAAAACAACATGCTTCTCTTATTGTTTCAGTTTCTCTCATTGCTGGTCTACTTCTACTTGTGGTTCTGTTGTGAAACCTTTAATTGATTTACATTAATAGCATGCTACTATGTCTCCCCTTCCCTTTAGATTAATGCATTCCCTTATGTGTATTTCAAAGCATGCCTTGTCAATCACATACTATGTACTTACCATCTTATGAATCCCAAATCCCTATTCCATCCATGTGTTTATGTTCTTTCTAACTGGTTTGTGATTATGCCAGTATCAGCTATTGCTGAGCATGTCCAAACCAGTCCTATGACCCTTGCTGGGGTTATGTGTTTACAGTCAAATGTCTGTGTATCCCCAAATCCCTTGACCCTCCTGTGTGATTACTGATTCTGTATGTGATCCCACCTTAAGGTGTTTGAGTTTTGTTTACTACTACAACTATTTTCAATCATCTCTGTTACTGATTGCTTTCAAAATGGACTTGTCAGTCCAGTTTTTAAACAAACTCCTTTCAAACATGTGTTCTGCACCTTCACTATACTATTAGAATACTAGGTTCTGCCCCTTTTGTGTGAGCCTTGCCTTGGGACCCTTGAGCTCCCTCTGAACTTGGACACATGAAAGCTGGCCTTTCCACACTGCACTTACTCTGTCTTGGCTATGAAATCTGGGTGTGAGCATTTCCCGGGATCCCTTGAGGTCCTTAGGGAACTCTGACACACATAGATATGAGGGAAAGCTATGGAACAAATCTTGGCACTTGAAGTGATTTATTACATAACTCAGGTGGAGGTCCTGATCAGGCCTCCTATAGTGTCACTTCTTATTTTTCATTAATACTTATGTAATTCATTTCAATGTTGGTCTGTAATAACTTGTTGTAAACAAGTATTGGGGTTGGCTAGTTAAAAGGGATAGGGTAAATATGCACGCTATAGTTGTTAAGGGTAGAAAACGTGTTATTAGGTTTATGTTCCTAATTGCTCAATAGAAACCATGCTTAGGGTTCATACATGCATTAGAAATCATGCTCTTAGGTCTCATGTTTATTTTTTCAACATGAGCATCCTTGCAAAATCATGTGTTAAAATCTGCTAATAATTAACACTTACTATTATGTTCTACACTGCCATGTGCATTTAGAAATCCTGCTCTAAGGAAATTCTGCAATCCTGCCATATGCATTTAGAAATCTTGCTCTAGGAATTCTGCATCATGAGTTTATACATGCATCTTAGATACCATGTTTTAGGATCTTATCCGTACTCGTATTCACACTTAGTGTAAACTGCTGGTTATAAAAGAGGTAAAAACAGCTTCACCTTGATTATCCTGTTTAAAATAACTGGTAATAATCTCTGCATTCGTATCAACTAGAACAACATGCTCTTAGAGTAAAATAATTTCCATTGTTTTAATAATTCTGAATAACTGCTGCACATTATTTTACGCCTAGGCAAGCCTTAGGTAATCAACTTTAAATAAAAACAGAATTGTCTCTGTGATTACTGTCTAATTATCAACTGTTAAAATTAGTAGGCAAGCCTGATTCAGACTTCTTTTCTGAGTCATGCGATAAATCTGGTTATGCTGTTATCACTTAGATACCATGCATAGGATTTAAATTCAGACTTTAATTGTGTATGAGTCATTCTGTCTATGTGTATTACCTATGGAGGTATATTTGAGCCTTTAGTTTGTCTTCCATGCTCCCCTTAATTGAAGTCCTACTTGTTATTGTATGTCGCCTTAGTATTTTGCCTTTAAACCTGAGGGTCTGCCTAGAACCTCCTTCTTATAGGATAGGAGTCCTAAATTCCTCCGGGACTGATTGAAAGGGACGGGTAACAGCATGCGATAGGGTTCGAGACCAACCTTCGCTTTAATTACCTTCACGGGGAGGGAAAGGATAGATATGGATATGATGACCGGTGCGCTAATGCCACGCGTAGCCCCTTTTCTAAGGAGTGATTACCGGACATTGTACTGATGTGATCCATATTACAAACAAACCTAGGACACCTCTCTTTACATTCACGAACATGCTTAGATTGTAATCCTTTTCAAAAATCTCGTTGTCTTTCAAACATTTGTGTGTTTAAACTTAAATCCCCTACTATTTGAGCCATACTTGCTTACTTGCTAATTGTACAAATTCACAAAAACTGTCTGGCCGGGAACCACACTAGTGGATCCTAAGGGGTGCCTAACACCTTCCCCTTAGAATAATTTCAAGCCCTTACCCTATCTCTGATTATCAAATATACATAGAAATGAACTATATAGGTGCCCTAACACACCTTAAAATCGTTAGGTGACGACTCTTCAAAAAATGCAAACCCCCCTTTCCCAATAGGAAAGAGTTGTCCCAACCAAAAATGTCATAAACCCGATACCCTCCGTGAGGAAAGGAAAAAGGGGGCGCGACAGCATGGAGACTCTGCTGGGGATTCTTAGGCTTTTACCATTTCATACCCTTTTTGTGAATTTATACCCCTATGTGCAATTGCTTGTTTAATTTCTTTAAGCATTTAATTTCTTCTTCAAAAGAAAAACTGACACATTTTTCTTGTTTCTTTCCTTTAACTGCTGCTTTAAATTATGAAACTGCTGTATTTATCGCTTTCTTAACTTGCAAATACATGACAACATGCTTTTAATTATTGCATAATCATGCTCCACATCATACTCCACTCGTGCCAAACAAAATACTATATCAGTGCTTGATGAGTGGTTGCGCCCTTCCTATATCATTACACCCTAAATTCGGAAAGGCTTATTTGCGATAAAACTAGTCGATCAGCGGTGCAGTCGACAGTTCCGTGCCTTCCCCCTTGAGTTGTCCGCTCAAGGGTACCAGTCTAAAACCCCATAAAAACCTTACTATGTTTAAAATTATGCATGCATCATGGTCAAACCTAGCCGGGTCAGTTATGTTGTCCACATAATGATCCTCTAAGATAGCCTTGTCCAATGTCCACTGGGTTTCCCTAAACCCAAACGGACGTCGTCACATTCTGTGCATTTATTTGGAGAACTAAATGCTTCATGCTAATTGTTGATTTTAAATAGTCGAGTCTGGTGGGGTTAAGGGCCTAACCTTGTTTGCCTTGCAGAAAGATGAGGCATCTAGTCCCCAGATTCGGCATGGTCACCAACATCCACCCAAGGTTGCTGAGTTGGTGGGAAGATATGCATTCTAGTGACAAAACCCTCGTCAGGAAATATCTGGGTAATCTACCATCCCTCCTGGAGATTCTCAAAAGGGTTGAAGACTGTCAAAAGGCTGAAGGAACCGAAGGTGGACATCTAGCCAGAGCATACCTATTGCTGGGACTTCACGAATTTGGGGCAGCTGTTCGACGGAGCCAGGGATGCCGAGTCTGGGGAAGGTCCTTCTGGGACCAAATAGATAGGAGTTTACCTTTTTCCCTTTATGAACGTAATAAGGCCAATGGCCATTAGTGACTTTTATTTCTTGCTTATCTAATGTCGTTTTGGGATTCGCCTATTTTTTATCAATAAAATGAGGCATTTAGCATTCTAAGTTCTCCAAATCAATTTGTCGCTAGGCCTAGCTCGGGCACCAAAGAGGTTCCCTAAATTAGGACACGCTTTACATTCCCGCACTATGTGTTTAAATATTGCAATACTTTTTATAATCCTCACTAACTTGATTACCTTTTGTTTTTATTTCCGTTTTTATTATTTCCCCTCCCCAAAGGTTAGTTCGTGCACTCTGGCATCATCATCTTATTTCACAAAATCCAGGGCCCCTCCACCCACTCCTCCTCTTAGTCATGTTAAAAGCAAGAACAAAGGCAAGATGGAAGATTTGAACAACGTCAGGAAGGAAAACACAGCTGAATGGGTCGAGGCCAGTGATGGCCATGGTATTCGGGTTCCTAATGAGAATGTGTCACAACTTGAACAGAAACTGTTGAAATTCCAGGAAGAACTCGATCAGGTCTGGAATCTGGCAAACCTGTCATTTTCCCTCAGCACCGCAGATATCAACTTCCCCAATAATTAAAACCGTACACCTCCTCAAAATATCCCAAAACAACAGAATCATCTCGCAGCTCCACCAAGGAACCAATGTAACATCTGCCATACCCCAAACAACACTCCACTACTCATCCCAGAACCTCAAAACTCCGCGAACAACCATTTCCACACCCATACATCAGGCCACCACAACAATCCTATCTACGTGGAGACCATACCACACCACACCCAACCTATATCATGCACACCTGAGTCTGATGAAAAGGATCTGCTTATCAGGAACTTAGCCGAGGAACTAATGAAACTCACTAGCCAGATTCAGGGCGTCGAGGGAAGCAAAGGAATCGAGGGGCTGAACTATGAGGATCTCTGCATACAGCCTGATGTCGAACTGCCTGACGGGTACAAACCTCCTAAGTTTGAAATGTTTGATAGTACGGGTGATCCAAGGGTCCATCTGAGGACATATTGCGACAAGCTGGTTGGAGTAGGGAAGGATGAAAGGATCCACATGAAGTTGTTCATGAGGAGTTTGAAGGGAGACGCATTATCTTGGTACATCAGCCAAGATCCCAAGAAGTGGTCAAGCTGGGTAGGCATGGCATCTGACTTTATGGACAGATTCAGGTTTAATACAGAGAACGCACCAGACGTGTTCTATATCCAGAATTTGAAAAAGAAGCCTACGGAGATATTTTGCGAGTATGCTACTCGCTGGAGATCTGAAGCTGCTAAGGTCAAACCCACCTTAGAAGAAGAGCAAATAAACAAGTTCTTTGTCCGGGCTCAGGACCCGCAGTACTATGAACGGCTAATGATGATTGAGAACAAAAAGTTATCCGACATTATCAAATTGGGTGAAAGAATTGAAGAAGGTATTAAAAGCGGTATGGTTGCAAACCTCGAGGCCTTGCAAGCTACAAATAAGGCTTTATAGTTCGGTGGTGTGTCCAAGAAAAGGGACGTAGGGGCCGTGATGGTTGCACAAAAGACCAAGTCTCCCCTCAAATACCAAGCTTACCCAACACCTCCACTCACATACCAGCCAACCCCAAATTACCAAGTACCCTCATACCAAGCTCCACCACCAACTTATCAGTCATCTCCACCTCCTACATACCAACCTACCTCACCCAGATACTTACAACCCGCTCATGTCTACCAAACTTACAATGCTCAACCATCCCATTATCAATCACCCCCTGCACGCCAAAACTTCTCTAGACCCCGACCTAATTTTGATCGCAGACCTCCAAAACAATATACAGCCATCGCTGAACCCATCGATCAACTGTATGAGAGGCTCAAAGCTGCTGGTTATGTCACCCCCGTCCCTGCTACAACCCCTGAGAATCCTTCTCAGTGGGTTAACCCAAACAAGTCCTATGCATACCACTCTGGCATGAAAGGGCACACCATCGATGAATGCCGCTCCTTGAAATACAAAATACAGTCTTTGATTGACAACAAGATCATTGTGGCAAAGGAACCCGCTCTAAACGTCCGCAATAACCCTCTGCCAGACCATAAGGGTGGAGGTATCCACATGATTGAAGTAGAAGATGACTGGGATCCCGGGGGATCCATCGGGTTGATCGCAGAAGGTGATGACCCAAAGAAACCAGCAATTACTCTCAATCCAATCAAAGTCCAGATCCAACCGTCTGAAGACGCTGAGGTGAATATGTCTATACCTCTTGAGTTTGAGGCAGCGCCACCCGCAAAGACACCAGTACCAATTGAGGTTGAATTTGCGTCTCCGGCAAATACACCCGCACCATTTGAGGTTGCAGTCTTGCCACCCAAAGCACATGTTCCATTCAAAGTGAGAATAGTCGCGCCGATCCTAGTGGCGATGTCCACCACGCCATCATTCTCTACAAATGTTGTACCCTGGGACTATACAGCCGAGGAAAGAAGGAAAGGCAAGGTCAGGATTGAAGAAACTGTCGCAGCACAGGGTATGACAAGAACTGGTAGAGTTTATACCCTTGAACATCTGGCTGAATCAAACAAGCAGGCCTCCAATCGGCCACGCCTTATTGAGACAGGTCTGGACGATCTTTGGAGGAAAATACAGGCCAAGGAATATTCGGTCATCGACCAGTTAAACAAGACGCCAGCGCAAATATCCATCCTCTCTTTGCTGCAAAATTCCGAAACACACAGAATGCNTGCCTTGGGACCCTTGAGCTCCCTCTGAACTTGGACACATGAAAGCTGGCCTTTCCACACTGCACTTACTCTGTCTTGGCTATGAAATCTGGGTGTGAGCACTGCCCGGGATCCCTTGAGGTCCTTAGGGAACTCTGACACACCTAGATATGAGGGAAAGCTATGAACAATCTTGGCACTTGAAGTGATTTATTACGTAACTCAGGGAGGAAGTCCTAATCAGGCTTCCTATAGTGTAACTTCTTATGCTACTTATGTAATTCATTTCAATGTTGGTCTATAATAACCTGTTGTAAACAAGTACTGGGGTCGCTAGTGAAAGGGATGGGGTAAATATGCATGCTATAGTTGTTGAGGCTAGAAAACATGTTATTAGGGTTATATTCGTAATTGTGCAATAGAAACCATGTTTAGGGTTCTTACATGCATTAGAAATCATGCTCTTAGGACACATGTTTTCTTGCTTCAGCATCTCCTCCATTACTAATCCATGTTTTATGTCTATCACTTAGAAATCCTGCTCCTATAACAATAACAACAACATTGGCATAAAAGCTGTTACTCTTGTACTTTCAGAGGTCACATTTCAGTAATTCTGCAACTCTTGTGCGCATTTAGAAATCATGCCTTAGGGATTCTGTTTTTTTTTAACAATCCTGCCATTTGCATGTGCATATTAGATATCATGTTCTAGGATCTTGTTTGCACTTTGACGCCTAGTTAATTACTGATTCAAGAAAAGGTAAGTAAAAAAAAATAGTCTCACATTGTGGTGTTTTTTCTGAATAAAGCTGGTAATAATCCCTGCATTCGTATCAACTATAACAGCATGCTCTTAGGGTAAAACAATCTCCAAACTGTTTTTAGTAATTCTGAATAACTGCTGCATATTATTTTACGCCTAGGCAAGCCTTAGGTAATCAACTTTAAATAAAACCAGAATCATGTCTGTGATTAGTGTCTAATTATCAACTGTTAAAATCAGTAGGCAAGCCTGATTCGGACTTCTTTTCTAAGTCATGTGATAAATCTGGTTCTGCTGTTATCACTTTGATACCATGCATATGATTTAGATTCAGACTTTAATTGTGCATGAGTCATGCTGTCTATGTGTATTACCTGTGGAGGTATATTTGAGCCTTTCGTTTCTCTTCCATGCTCCCCTTAATTGAAGTCCTACTTGTTATTGTATGTCGCCTTAGTATTTTGCCTTTAAACCTGAGGGTCTGCCTAGAGCCTCCTTCTTATAGGATAGGAGTCCTAAATTCCTCCGGGACTGATAGCAAGGAATGTGTAACACCATGCGATAGGGGTCGAGACCAACCTTCGCTTTAATTACCTTCACGGGGCGGGAAAGGGTAGATATGGATATGATGACCGGTGCGCTAATGCCACGCGTAGCCCCTTTTCTAAGGAGTGATTACCGGGCATTGTACAGATGTGATCCATATTACCAATGAACCTAGGACACCCCTCTTCACATTCATGAACATGCTTAGATTATAATCCTTTTCAAAATCTCGCTGTCTTTCAAACATTTGTGTGTTTAAATTTAAATCCCCTACTATTTGAGCCATACTTGCTTACTTGTTAATTGTACAAATTCATAAAAAATTGTCTGGCCGGGAACCACACTAGTGGATCCTGAGGGGTGCCTAACACCTCCCCCTTAGGATAATCTCAAGCCCTTACCCTATCTCTGGTTATCAAACATAGTTAGAAATGAACTATGTAGGTGCCCTAACGCACCTTAAAATCGTTAGGTGGCGACTCTTCAAAAATGCAAACCCCCTTTCCCAAAAGGAAAGAGTTGTCCTAACCAAAATGTCATAAACCCGATTCCCTCCATGAGGAAAGGGAAAAAGGGGGCGCGACGGCATGGCGACTCTGCTGGGGAATTCTTAGGCTTTTACCATTTCATACCGTTTTTTGTGAATTCGTACCCTTATGTGCAATTGCTTGTTTAATTTCTTTACGCATTTAATTTCTTCTTCAAAAGCAAAACTGACATATTTTCCTTGTTTCTTTCCTTTAACTGCTGCTTTAAATTATGAAACTGCTATATTTATCGCTTTCTTAACATGCAAATACATGTCAAAATACTTTTAATTTTTGCATAATCATGCTCAACATCATACTCCACTCGTGCCAAAAAAATACTATAGCAACGCTTGATGAGTGGTTGCGCCCTTCCTATATCATTACCCCCTAAATTCGAAAAGGCTTATTTGCGGTAAAACTAGTCGATCAGCGGTGCAGTCAACAGTTCCATGCCTTCCCCCTTGAGTTGTCCGTTCAAGGGTACCAGTCTAAAACCCCATAGAAACCTTACTCTATTTAAAATTGTGAATGCATCATGGTCAAGCCTAGACGGGTCAGTTATGTTGTCCACATAATAATCCTTTAAGATAGCCTTGTCCAAAGTTCATTGGGTTTCCCTAAACCCAAACGGACGTCATCACGTTCTGTGCATTTATTTTGAGAACTAAATGCTTCATGCTGATTGTTGATGTTAAATAGTCGAGTCTGGTTGGGGTAAGGGCCTAACCTTGTTTGCCTTTCAGAAAGATGAGGCATGAAGTCCCCAGATTTGGCATGGTCACCAACATCCACCGAAGGTTGCTAAGTTGGGGGGAAGATCTACATTCTAGTGACAAAACCCTCGTCAGAAAATATCTGGGTAATCTACCATCCCTGCTGGAGATCCTGCCTAGCAAAAAGATAATAGAAGCTGCTACCTTATTTTGGGATTGTGAAAGGGTCGTGTTCCGCTTTGGGGACATCGGAATAACACCTTTGATAAGCTCCAGGTTTGCTAATGCCTGAGAACCGCACATGCAAGGGTTTCCTAAAAATGATGGGTTTGAAGAAGAATGCAGAATTGGTATGCCTAAAGGAATCGTACATCTCTTTTGACTACTTGTATGAAAGATACCGTCACAGCAAATCATATCGTACCTACCATGAAGAGTTTGCCATCACATCCTTGGGACATATTCATCGTAGGGTTTTCATCTTCATGTTTTGCTTCCTGGGTTTGATCGTGTTTCCAATGAAGAAAGGGAGAATCCATACTAGGCTAGCTATGGTGACCAAGACCCTAATGGAGGGGATTGGTGGGAAGACATTCAGCATTGTGACCATGATCATTGCAGACATATACCGAGCCTTAGAGAAGTGCCAACGAGGAGCAAAACACTTCGAAGGCTGCAATCTAGTACTTTAAATTTGGCTCATGGAGCATCTCCAAAAGGGCGAATACCGACAAAAATTCAGCGAAGGGACTGGGATGATCACATCGCTTTCCACCACCCAAAGCGAATGAATTACATCCCCGACATGTTCGCTCGGCATGAGAATGCCAAAGGATGAGTTGAGCTCTTTGATAATCTGACTGAAGAACAAGTTCAATGGATGTTCGAGTGGTTTCCGACAGAGGAGTTCATCGCCCAATCCAGAGATGCACCTTTCCTGATACTGATTGGTCTAAGAAGAACATACCCTTACGTCCCTCTTCAAGTTATGAGGCAAGCAGATAGGAAGCAAGTCATACCCAGGGTCGACAAGATGAGCCATTTCCGAACTGACTTCCAATATGATGATAGTCCCTACAAGTGCCAAGCCCAACACATGTGGCACTGCAAGATCCTAATGGGGAAACACACCATCGAGCTAGACAGATATCATGCTGGTTGTACTCCTTTCTATTCAGGTTGGTTGGAAGACAATTGGGATGGTCTGGGCCAGCCAGGGTTTGTTCGAGGTCACAGAATTATAGATGAAAAGGCCGAGGCGCAAGTCAAGTACAACCAGCTGCGCAAAAGGATCCATGAATGCGAGAGCAAACACTGCGAGATACAAGAATCCAACCAGAAGCTGATCGAGGAATGGAAAGACATGGCTATCAATGCAAACAAAAGGCTAGGGTACTTGGAGCGAGGCATAGTAGAACTGGAGAGAAAGTTTCTCAAGAGGGTTGAAGACTGTCAAAGGGCTGAAGGGACCGAAGGCGGACATCTAGCCAGAGCATACCTGTTGCTGGGACTTCGCAAATTGTGGCAGCTGTTCGACGGAGCCAAGGATGCCGAATCTGGGGAAGGTCCTTCTGGGACCAAATAGATAGGAATTTACTTTTTTCGCCTTATGAATGTAATAAGGCCAATAGCCATTAGTGACTTTTATTTCTTGCTTATCTAATGTCGTTTTATGATTCGCCTATTTTTTATCAATAAAACAAGGCATTTAGCATTCTAAGTTCTCCAAATCAATTTGTCGCTAAGCCTACCTCGGGCACAAAAGAGGTTCCCCAAATTAGGACACGCTTTACATTCCCGCACTATTTGTTCAAATGTTGCAATACTTTTTATAATCCTCACTAACTTGATTACCTTTTGTTTTTATTTCCGTTTCTTTTATCCCCCTCCCCAAAGGTTAGTTCGTGCACTTTGGCATCATCATCTTATTTCACAAGATGCAGGGGCCCTCCACCCACTCCTCCTCTTAGTCCTGTTAAAAGCAAGAACAAAGGCAAGATGGAAGATTTGAACAACATCAGGAAGGAGAATCCAGCTGAACGGGCAGAGGCCACTGATGGCCATGGTATTCGGGTTCCTAACGAGAATGTGTCACAACTTGAACAGAAACTGTTGGAGTTTCAAGAAGAGCTCGATCAAGTTCGGAATCTGGCAAACCTATCATTTTCCCTCAGCACCCCAGATACCAACTTCCCCAACACTCAAAACCCTACACCTCCTCAAAATATCCCAAAACGACAGAGTCATCTCGCTGCTCCACCAATGAACCAATTTAACACCTGCCATATGTTGATACCCAATTTTTTCCTACATATTTTCACATATACAAACTACTTTCAAAATAACACATATATGCATATATAAGCATGCAAAGGATTTTAGTATTTTTCCCAACTTTTTAAAGATTTTTAAAATTAATTTATTGTCCATTTTAGCAGTACAAAATCAGTAATTATTCCCAAAATCCTCAATTTCGGTGAATAATTTATTTTATCCCCATGTTTATACAAAAATATAGTTAAGGTAATTTTTTATACATTTTTTACAAATTTATTTGGTATTTTAAAGCTAAATTGCATATAATTGCAATTCTAGCCTATTTTAAGTTTAATAGCATTTTAATTATAAAAATTGGTTCCAGTGTTTTTAAATTAATATTTATGTGTTATTAACTGACTCAGTACTTTTAATTTGCTTTTAAAATCATTTTTACTATTTCTATAAAAAAAAGAAGGGAAAACTAGCTATTTAACATTTAGCCTCATTTCTTTGCAATTACAGCCTATTTACATTTCAGTTTTAGCCATCAAATTGACCCAATCCTAACCCTAATTGGACCGGCCCAATTCCAATTTTACCCAACCCCTTAACCCATTTGTTTAACCCGTCCGGATTTTCTTTCAATCCAGGCCTTTGATCATTTTGATCAACGGCCAGGATCACCCCTTTCCATTTTAATTCACCAACCCCACCCTAATCCCCCCATTTCGTTTGGTCCACCGCCCTTGAATACTCTCCACTCCCAAAATTCTCTCGAAGGAACCCTAACCGTCTCCGACCCTTTCCCATCGTACTTTCACCGGAATCCATGGCCTTTCAGGCCATGGATGGTCTGTACTCACCCCCCTCCACCATTAGACCATGGGTGTTAGAAGCTTTGAGGTCTGACCTCGATGATTCTCTTTAAGACCTTCTTAGATCTATGGTTCTATGGCCTCTCCGGCCATGCTCAGGCGTATTCAAGCATTAGGAGCCTATTTCCCATCTCATCCGACTCCAGATCGGAGTTTCTTTCGAGCCTTTCTCACTTCTAGGGTTTCTCTGAAATCCTAAGCTATTCGAGGTTTTTCTTTGTTTGTTTTCTTAGATCTGTGATATATTTGTGTTCTACTGGATTTTTTAAGTGTTTTCCTCAATCTTTTCTTTCAAAATTGTTTCTCTTCGGTTTAGGGTTTCTGAAAGGTTTTCAAAAACATCTTTCTGATTCTTTTCTTTATGTGTGTTTGTCTATATTATGCTCGTGTGTTTTCCTTCTCTACCACGCATGTGTTGTTCTTCTATTTTCTTCCTATTATACACGATTCTTCTATATCTTTGTATTCTATTGTGCCTTTAGACTAGGCTCGTATGCTAATCTTTGTTATGTGCTTCTATATGTTCTTTGCTATATTTTCAGTATTTTTCTACTATACGTGTTTCCTACTCAGTTTTTAAATTTTGTTTGCTTTACCTGACTTTGTTTGAGTTCTAAGCATGCTTCCTTTATTGTTTCTTAAGTTTACGTCACTTCTTCTCTCTACTGAACTTGCTTAATCCGAAGCTTTTCTCAAACATGTTCTTTATGTTTTCAAACCTGCTATCATGTTTGTTGGTCTCTTGTGAGTCTCTGAAAGAGACCTCTGAGTCTGTTTCAATGGCTTGCCTTCTCATCTCTGTGCCTGATTCGAGTGAAAACCCTAGAATTTGGGGGTTTCCTTGGCAAGTTCGATTTTGTGTTTGGACTGGGGTTCTACTTTGAAACCCTGAATTCTCAGACTCATTCTGAGTCTATAAATTGGACCTGAACCTTTTTTAGGACTGTTTCTATGATAGTCTTTTCTAATTAGCATGAGAACTCCTTCTTGTTTGATATTTGTGTGCCGTATATATGAGAAATTCTTCTTTTAAATTTTCCAATTATGATTGATTCTGAATTCCTTTTAGTAAGGTTTGATTGATTGGTATTGATTTTCTTTAAGTAAAACCCTTTCCTCTCTTTTCTTGACTTGGTTCATTCGAACAAAGCCTGCGATTTTGATTTTACTGACTGTTTAATTGGTTCCCGTTCCTTATTTTCACAAACCGTGTACCACTGGACTTTTTTTTCCTTAAGTAAACTCCTATGTATTTACCCTCTTTGTGTTACTTTGGAAAAGATTGCAGTCAAATTCTTTCCTTAACTGTCTTCTACCCGTTTGAAATCAGAATCCCTTAACTAAAGGCAGACTTTATGTTATTGATTGTAAAACTATTTTCTTACCTTTTCGTACTTACCTTCTACACTATAAAAGGGGACTACCCTTCTGCACTTTCAGGGACACACGATTGAATACTCTTTAAGACAACTTCGAATTCAATACTTTTACACACCTTTAGTTTACACTACTCACCTTACACTCTCAATTTCAATAGTTTCACATTCTCATCTGAGTTTCTTCTGGCTGTTTGCTTGCAATTTGGGCTTTACTACTACTTTTTCTCTGCTTACTTCTGAAACTGGTATGTCCTAATTTAGTTTCAGCCATCACACAATTGTGTTTATTTACAGCTTTTGCAATCCTGTTTACTTTACTATCCATGCTCATTGATTAATCTGTATATTATTCTCTTGCACCTGTTTTCTGCTGTGAATCCCTATACCCCTATTCCCTCTATGTGTTTGAGTTAAGGTTCAGGCATGGCAGTATCCAAATTGCTGCTCATGTTTGGTCCCGATCCTTAATGGATCCTAACTCCCAAACAAATGTGGCTAACAGGCTGGTCAGGGGTGTGCCAGCACTCCTAATTGCTGGGTATGACCACTAGCCTGCCATGGCCTTCCCATAATCCCCTCTATTGTACTTACACTCATTCCTTGTTTCTAAGCTCTGCCCCCCTCCTATGAGCCTTGCTTTGGGACCTTGAGTTCCCTCTGAACTTGGGCATCTGAGGGATGGCCCTTCCACACTACACTTTAATTCAATTTTGCAATTTATTTGGGTGTAAGCACTGCCCGGAGTTCATGAGGCTCCTGGGAACTCTGACACACCCAAAAATGAGTAAAGCTTTGGAAATCAGATCTTTGGAGTTGGTTTATTTCATGTTTCAGTCTTGGAGTCTAAATTAGGCTCTCCTTGGTTGTACTTTAATTTCTGATGTAATTTTACTTTCATTTATTCGCTCTGGGTTTTAATAATTTGTAATAACTTATGGGGGTATATAGTGAAAAGGGGAGGGTCACTCATGTATGCATGTGGGTAGACATCATATTCTTAGGTGTTTATTCCTGCAATCTCATCCTGCTTTTCATCTATGCATATCATATAGAAATCCTGCTTATAGTTCTTCACTTATGCATGTCTATAGAAATCCTGTCTATAGTTCTGCACTTATGCATTTCACATAGAAATCCTGCATATAGTTCTGCACCTATGCATGTCATATAGAAATCTTGTCTATAGTTCTGCACTTATGCATTTCATATAGAAATCCTGCTTATAGTTTTGCACTTATGCATATATAGATACCATGCCTTTGACGTTCTGCACTCATATAGATACCATGACTATTGGCTTCTGCATTCTTGCATCGTATAGATAACCTGCCTATAGGATCTTTTAAATTCTGCATTTTGCATCTATTATTAGGCAAACGGTTTATAGGTTTAAAATAACAAAATCGCATTATAGATACCATAACTATAGGACTCTCGCGTTTCCATAAACGTTTTAAAATCAATCACGCCTAGAAAGCATGTCTATAAGGGTAATCAACTAAATCTGAATCAAGCCTAAATCAACAATTTCGATACTCAACATCTGTAGAGTGTATGTTTGCTTTCTTTAAAATCAGTATACTTCGCATTGCTAGATATCATGCCCATAGGTCTCACCTAGGCAAGCCATTAGGTAATTAATTAACTACACCAGTCTTTAATAATTACAACAAGCGGGCAAGCCTAATTTGGACTTCTTATCTGAAAATATGTGATAAATCAGCCACGCCTTAACGTTTAAGTTTAATTAAAGACCTAATCAGTATCTGAAAGACATGCTAAAACTATATGTTCTTTATGTTTCAAGGAGGTTTGTTTGAGCCTTGTCTGTTATGTGTTTCCCCATACTTGTCATGTATGTTTTGAATTTCGCCTTGGACTTTTGTCCTTTTTAAACTCTAAAAGCCAATTCCCCCCCCCCCCTTTAGGACTAGTAGTCCCTATGTCACGACCCTAGTTCACCAACCGTGAACATGTCATGACGGCACCTGGTCCCCATGACCAGGTAAGCCCAACATTTGCGGAAATATATTAATTGCGGAAAAATAGAGAAAATCAAATCAAATATCTAAAAGAAACTGTACTGAATGCCGCATGGCAAGTACAACTCAATATCACAAGTCTAAAACAATTCCCAAAACCCAGAAACTCACGGGCAACACAGGCTACAGAAATGAATAGTAAAGGTTCCAAACTCCAGAGTTTCTAACAACCGAAAGAAGGAAAAACTAAGTACTAAAGATAGAATAAGAGGGAGACTCGTCGGTCTGCGGACGCAGCAGATCTACCTCAAAGTCTCCGTAGTCCTCCTGCCTCACTGATAGGGCGCCTGAGTAGAGGTACCTGGATGATCTGCACTTGAAAAAAAACACATGCGCAGGAAGGGCATGAGTACACCACAGCGGTACTCAGTAAGTGCCAAGCCTAACCTCGGTTGGGTAGTGACGAGGAAGGTCAGGGCCATACTAAGACAAAACATAGTAATAACAATAATTAACAGTATGATAATCTGACAGAAATAATAAATACAGCAGTGAAATAAGACAGATTAAACAAGACAATAGCAAAATACACAAGAACGGAAACAACCACAGAATAAGTACAGCTCAACACCCATGGTAACAATGAGGATCTCCCAGGATACCGTCCTGTAGTCCTTTTCTCAACCGTCCAGTGGATCTCCCGGGATACCGCCCCGTAGTCCATCATATGTGAATACCCGAAGGATCTCCCGGGATACCGTCCCGTAGTCCAGTTGTCAATGTGCAGGGGGATCTATCGGGAATCTAACCCGCAGTACCAAAGTAAAAGTGCAGGGGGATCTACCGGGAATCGAACCCGTAGTCCCAAAGTAAACAAACAAGGGGGGAAGCTACCGGAATCCCACATCTGTAGTCCCAATGTAAATGCACAATCACAACCAGAAGGTACACGGAAACGAAGTACAAAAGACAAGCAACAGATAGTACTGACCTAGCATGCTTCACGTAGTACAATTAAGGCAACTTAAGCAATTAGGCATGTTAAATCAACTAAACATGCTTTCCTAATCTAGCACAAGTTATAATTTCAAGTAGAATAAAGCAAATATGGAAGGAACTCAATCTCAATATCTTAAGAAAAACCGGGTTTTCCAACAATTGGCTCAAGTACACGCCCGTCACCTCGCGTACAAGGCACTCAAATCAACAAATAACAAATCCTAAGGGGAAAGGTCCCCCACACAAGGTTAGACAAGCCACTTACCTCGAACCGGCTCAATATCAATAGAAACCACGCCTTTGCCACGAGTATCCGACTCCAAATGGCCCAAATCTATTCAATTCAATTACATATCGTAAATAATATTGCAAACAACTGATTCCACTATTAAATTTAGAGCTAGGGCGCGAAAATAGGTAAAATGACCAAAATGCCCCTCCGGCCATCGTCTCGGAATCGAATAATTTTTACATTTTCAGAACCCTCGTACTCTCACGAGTCTAACCATATAAAAATCTCCCAAATCGGAGGTCAAATGACCCCTCAAAACCCCATAGTTAGGTCTAAGAAGTTTACCCACTTCCCATTCAAAAACACGAAATTAAAGGGTGAATTTGCGATTAGATTAATGGGTTTTAGTCATAGGAGAGTAGAGAATCGTTACCCGGTGATTGCCCTTGAAAAACCCTTGAAATTGCTCCCAAATCCGAGCTCCAAACCTTGAGTTTTGATAAAAATGGCAAAACCTCGTTTTTGAAATGTTAAGTACTGTTCAGGAGTCTAAAGCATCGCGAACGCGATAGGAAGCACGCGTTCGCGAAGAAGGAAAATATCAGGGCCCAAAAATGCCCTTCGCGATCGCGAAGGGAGGAGCGCGAACGCGAAGGCCAGGGGATCAAGAACTACGCGAACGCGACAAGGCTTACGCGAACGCGATGGAGGAAATAGTGAAGCTACGCGGACGCGGGTGATCTTATGCGAACGCGAAGAGGAACGGGCCCCCCTCTCCAGACTTACACTACGCGAACGCGGGAGAGTGGCCGCGAACGCGATGAGAGGATGGCTACTACTACGCGAACGCGGTGCCTTCTTCGCGAACGCGAAGAAGGAATTCAGACCTGCAACTTTCTGCAACATTTCCAAACTTCAAATTGCTCGGATGAGCATCCGAAACACACCCGAGGCCCCCGGGACCTCAACCAAGCCTACGGACATATCCCATAACATCATTCAAACTTGTACCAATCCTTAAACCACCTAAAACAACGCCGGAAACACGAATTAATCAAAGATTCAAGCCTAAGAACTTCAAATTCCAACAAAACACACTTTCGATCAAAAACCTAACCAAACCTCGCCCGAATGACCTGAAATTTTGCACACACATCCCAAATGACATGACGGAGCTACTGCAACTTCCGGAATTCCAATCCGACCCTCGGATCAAAAACTCACTATCGGACCGGAAACTTCAAAAATTCAAACTTCGGCATTTCAAGCCTAAATGAGCTACGAGCCTCCAAAATACATTCCGAACACGCTCCCAACCCCGAAATCACCTAACGGAGCTAACGGAACCATCAGATTTCCATTCCGAGGTCTTCTTCACACTGTTCCGATTACGGACCATTTTTCAATTCTTAAGCTCTCATTTAGGGACTAAGTGTCCCAAAACACTCCGAATCCCAACACCGAACGTCCCGGAAAACCAAAATAGCAGAAATGAACTTAGGGAAAGCAGTTAATGGGGGATCGGGGCGTAAATTCCAAAAACGACCGGCTGGGTCGTTACATCCTCCTACACTTTAACATTTGTTCGTCCTCGAACGAGCATAGAGAACATACCTGAAGAAGTGAAAAGATGAGGGTACTGGCTGCACATATCCTGCTCGGTCTCCCAAGTCGCCTCCTCGGCCGGCTGACCCCGCCACTGAACCTTTACTGAAGCTATGTTCTTTGACCTCAACTTCCTGATCTGCCTGTCCAAAATAGCCACTGGCTCCTCAACATAGGATAGATCCTTGTCCAACTGGACTGAACTGAAATCCAACACGTGCGACGGATCACCGTGCTACCTCTGGAGCATCGAAACATGAAATACCGGATGAACTCCAGCCAAGCTGGGAGGTAAGGCAAGCTCGTAGGCAACCTCCCCAACTCGCCTCAAGATCTCAAAAGGGCCAATAAACCTCGGACTCAGCTTCCCTTTCTTTCCAAACCTCATGACGCCCTTCATAGGCGAGACCCGAAGCAGAACCCGCTCACCAACCATATATGAAACATCACGAACCTTCCTGTCCGCGTAACTCTTCTGTCTAGACTGGGCTGTACGGAGTCTGTCGTGAATCACCTTGACCTTCTCCAATGCATCCTGAACCATCTCTGTACCCAATAGCCTGGCCTCACCCGGCTCAAACCAACCCACCGGAGATCTACACCTCCTGCCATATAAAGCCTCATACGGCGCCATCTGAATGCTGGACTGATAACTGTTGTTATAAGCAAACTCCGCCAATGGCAGGAAATGATCCCAAGACCCTCCAAACTCCATCACGCACGCACGGAGCATGTCCTCAAGAATCTGAATAGTGCACTCGGACTGTCCGTCCGTCTGGAGGTGAAATGCTGTGCTCAACTCCACCCGAGTGCCTAACTCCTGCTGCATAGCTCTCCAGAACCGCGATGCAAACTGAGTACCTCTGTCTTAAATGATAGAAACTGGAATACCATGCAAACAGACGATCTCCCTGATATAAATCTCCGCCAACCGCTCCGATGAATAAGTGGTACACCCAGGGATGAAATGAGCGGACTTGGTCAGCTGGTCCACAATAACCCAAATGGAATCAAACATCCTCAAGGTCCGTGGAAGTTCAGATACAAAATCCATGGTGATGCGCTCCCATTTCCACTCCGGAATCTCTATCTGCTGGAGCAACCCACCCGGGCGCTGGTGCTCATACTTCACCTACTGGCAGTTCAGGCATCTAAACACATAGCCAACTATATCTTTCTTCATCCACCTCTACCAGTAGTGCTGCCTCAGGTCCTGATACATCTTCGCGGCACCCGGATGGATGGAATACCGCGAGCTATGGGCCTCTGCTAGAATCAACTCTCGAAGGCCATCAACATTGGGCACACAACTCCGGCCCTGCATCCTCAATACTCCGTCATCTCCAATGGTCACATCTCTGGCATCACCACGCTGAACCTTGTCCTGAAGAACAAGCAAATGAGGGTCATCATACTGCCGCTCCCTGATACGATCAAATAAGGAGGACCGGGAAACCACACAAGCTAGAACTCGACTGGGCTCCAAAAGATCCAATCTCACGAACTGACTGGCTAAGGCCTGAACATCCATCGCCATAGGCCTCTCTGAAGCTGGTAAGTATGCCTAACTCCCCAAACTCTCCGCCCGGCGACTCAAGGCATCCGCTACCACATTGGCCCTGCCCGGGTGATTAAGAATAGTAATATCATAATCCTTTAACAACTCTAACCATCTCCTCTGACGCATATTCAGGTCCTTCTGCTTAAGCAAGTGCTGCAAACTCCGATGGTCAGTATAGATCTCACAAGGCACCCCGTACAAATAATGGCGCCAGATCTTCAAAGCGTGAAAAATAGCAGCTAACTCAAGATCGTGGACAGGGTAGTTCTTTTCATGCACCTTCAACTGTCTGGACGCGTAGGCAATCACCCTACCGTCCTGCATCAACATCGCTCCAAGTCCAACCCGTGAGGCATCACAATAAACTGTATAAGACCCCGAACCGGTAGGCAACATCAAGATAGGGGCTGTAGTCAAAGATGTCTTGAGCTTTTGAAAGCTCGCCTCGCACTCCACTGTCCACTGAAATGGGGCACCCTTCTGGGTCAATCTAGTCATAGGGGCAACAATCGATGAAAATCCCTCCACAATACGACGGTAGTAACCCGCCAAGCCAAGGAAACTGCGAATCTCTGTAGCTGAGGACGGTCTGGGCCAACTCTGCACGGCCTCTACCTTCCTCGGATCCACCCGAATACCCTCGCTAGAAATCACATGGCCTAAGAATGCCACAGAACTCAGCCAAAACTCACATTTTGAGAACTTTGCATATAACTTTTTCTCCCTCAAGATCTGTAGCACGGTCCTCAGATGCTGCTCATGA
>NC_031999.1:51351091-51431635 GCF_001879085.1 Nicotiana attenuata | reverse complement strand
AATAAGGCCCTCAATGAACCTGCGACTCTCTCTCGAACTGTAGCAACCAAAGCCGGTGCATGCCTGGCCAACCTGGTATAACGGATGGCATATTCTGAAACTGTCATAGCACCCTGGCGCAAGTGCTCAAACTCTGCGCGCCATGAATCTCTGAGGCTCCGGGGAACAAACTCTCTCATAAACATGTCCGAGAACTGGGTCCAAGTTAGTGAAGCAGCCTCGACTGGACTGTCTAACTCATAAGTACGCCACCAATCATAGGCGGCTCCCCGAAGCTGAAAAGCAGTGAAAGAGACCCCGCTGGACTCCACTATGCCCATAGTACGAAGAATGCGATGACACTCCTCCAAAAATCCCAAGGCATCATCTGATGCTAAGCCACTGAACACTGGGGGATCATATTTCTTAAACCTCTCAAGCCTCCGCTGCTCGTCCTCTGAAGCAGCTGACCCATCCTCGGGCTGAACTGGTGCTGCAGGCGATGAGGGAATAATCTCGGGAACCTGCTCAACCTGCACTCGCTGCTCAGGAGTGCGGACGGCGGGAGTCTGCGCTCCTCCCCCGGCCTGGGACGTGGCTGCAGCAAGGGGAAGCAACCCCGCCTGAGCCAAGGTGGTGTACATGCTCATGAACTGAGCCAAAGTCTCCTGGAGCGCTGGAGTAGTAGTGGCAGTAGTAGGTGTGCCAGGTGCTTGGGCTCCGGCTGGATCTGCTGGTGGTACCTCGGCGGCAGCTCGCGCAGGTGCTCTGGCTACACCACGTGCGCGTCCTCGACCTCTTCCCCGGCCCCGGCCTCTGACGGCTGCAGTAGGGGGCGCGGGTGCCTGATCATCTCTAGTAGCGCGTGTCCTCACCATCTGTGAGAGAATAGAAGAGAGAAGTTTAGATTTGATGTACAAAATATCGCACGACAAGGAATTCAAATGCAGTGAAGATTATTTTTTCCTAAACAGTTACATAGCCTCTCGTAGATAAGTACAGACGTCTCCGTACCGATCAGCGAGAATATAATAAACCGGCCTGTGTTCCGTGACTCCTATGAACCTAGAGCTCTGATACCAACTTGTCACGACCCTAGTTCACCAACCATGAACATGTCATGACGGCACCTGGTCCCCATGACCAGGTAAGCCTAACATTTGCGGAAATATATTAATTGCGGAAAAATAGAGAAAATCAAATCAAATATCTAAAAGAAACTGTACTGAATACCGCTTGGCAAGTACAACTCAATATCACAAGTCTAAAGCAATTCCCAAAACCCGAAAACTCACGGGCAACACATGCTACAGAAGTGTATAGTAAAGGTTCCAAACTCAAGAATTTCTAACAACCGAAAGAAGGAAAAACTAAGTACTAAAGATAGAATAAGAGGGAGACTCGTCGGTTTGCGGACGCAGCAGATCTACCTGGAAGTCTCTGTAGTCCTCCTGCCTCACTGATAGGGCGCCTGAGTAGAGGTACCTGGATGATCTGCACATGAAAAAAAACATATGCGCAGGAAGGGCATGAGTACACCACAGCGTTACTCAGTAAGTGCCAAGCCTAACCTCGGTTGGGTAGTGACGATGAAGGTCAGGGCCATACTGAGACAAAACATAGTAATAACAATAATTAACAGTATGATAATCTGACAGAAATAATAAATACAGCAGTGAAATAAGAAAGATTAAACAAGACAATAGCAAAGTACACAAGAACAGAAACAACCACAGAATAAGTACAGCTCAACACCCATGGTAACAATGAGGATCTCCCAGGATACCGTCCTATAGTCCTTTTCTCAACCGTCCAGTGGATCTCCCGGGATACCGCCCCGTAGTCCATCATATGTGAATACCCGAAGGATCTCCCGGGATACCGTCCCGTAGTCCAACTGTCAATGTGCAGGGGGATCTATCGGGAATCTAACACGCAGTCCCAAAGTAAAAGTGCAGGGGGATCTACCGGGAATCGAACCCGTAGTCCCAAAGTAAACAAACAAGGGGGGAAGCAACCGGAATCCCACATCCGTAGTCCCAATGTAAATGCGCAATCACAACCAGAAGGTACACAGAAACAAAGTACAAAAGACAAACAACAGATAGTGCTGACCTAGCATGCTTCACGTAGTACAGTTAAGGCAACTTAAGCAATTAGGCAAGTTAAATCAACTAAACATGCTTTCCTTATCTAGCACAAGTTATAATTTCAAGTAGAATAAAGCAAATATGGAAGGAACTCAATCTCAATATCTTAAGAAAACCGGGTTTTCCAACAATTGGCTCAAGTACACGCCCGTCACCTCGCGTACAAGGCACTCAAATCAACAAACAACAAATCCTAAGGGGAAAGGTCCCCCACACAAGGTTAGACAAGCCACTTACCTCGAACCGGCTCAATATCAATAGAAACCACGCCTTTGCCACGAGTATCCGACTCCAAATGGCCCAAATCTATTCAATTCAATTACATATCGTAAATAATATTGCAAACAACTGCTTCCACTATTAAATTTAGAGCTAGGGCGCGAAAATAGGTAAAATGACCAAAATGCCCCTCCAGCCATCGTCTTGGAATCGAATAATTTTTACGTTTTTAGAACCCTCGTACTCTCACGAGTCTAACCATATAGAAATCTCCCAAATCGGAGGTCAAATGACCCCTGAAAACCCCATAGTTAGGTCTAAGAAGTTTACCCACTTCCCATTCAAAAACACGAAATTAAAGGGTGAATTTGCGATTAGATTAATGGGTTTTAGTCATAGGAGAGTAGAGAATCGTTACCCGGTGATTGCCCTTGAAAAACCCTTGAAATTACTCCCAAATCCGAGCTCCAAACCTTGAGTTTTGATAAAAATGGCAAAACCTCGTTTTTGAAATGTTAAGTACTGTTCAGGAGTCTAAAGCATCGCGAACGCGATAGGAAGCACGCGTTCGCGAAGAAGGAAAATATCAGGGCCCAAAAATGCCCTTCGCGATCGCGGAGGGAGGAGCGCGAACGCGAAGGCCAGGGGATCAAGAACTGCGCGAACGCGGGTGATCTTATGCGAACGCGAAGAGGAACGGGCCCCCCTCTCTAGACTTACACTACACGAACGCGGGAGAGTGGCCGCGAATGCGATGAGAGGATAGGCTACTACTACGCGAACGCGGTGCCTTCTTCGTGAACGCGCAGAAGGAATTCAGACGTGCAACATTTCCAAACGTCAAATTGCTCGGATGAGCATCCGAAACACACCCGAGGCCCTCGGGACCTCAACCAAACCTACTGACATATCCCATAACATCATTCAAACTTGTACCAATCCTTAAACCACCTAAAACAACGCCGGAAACACAAATTAATCAAAGATTCAAGCCTAAGAACTTCAAATTCCAACGAAACACACTTTCGATCAAAAACCTAACCACACCTCGTCCGATTGACCTGAAATTTTGCACGCACGTCCCAAATGACATGACGGTGCTACAGAAACTTCCGGAATTCCATTCCGACCCTCGGATCAAAAATTCACTATCGGACCGGAAATTTCAAAAATTCAAACTTCGGCATTTCAAGCCTAATTGAGCTACGAGCTTCCAAAATGCATTCCAAACATGCTCCCAACCACGAAATCACCTAACGGAACCATCGAATTTCCATTCCGAGATCGTCTTCACACTGTTCCGATTACGGACCATCTTTCAACACTTAAGCTCTCATTTAGGGACTAAGTGTCCCAAAACACTCCGAACCCTATCACCGAACGTCCAGGCATAACAAAATAGCAGAAATGAACTTAGGGGAAGCGGTAAATGGGGGATCGGGGCGTAAATTCCAAAAACGACCGGCCGGGTCGTTACATCCTAATACCTCCGGGGCTGATAGGATTGGGACGGGTAATAGCATGCAATAAGTAACGAGACCATTCCGCGATTTAATACCTTAACGGGGTGGGTAAGGATAGACATGGATATGATGACCACGCGATAAGACCACGTGTATAAATGGTTACCGGGTGTTGTATGGGGTGATCCGTGTTATTTACAAACCTAGGACCCCCCTCCCTCTTTACTTGTTTACATCCTTTTTTCCAGAATTTTAAAGCTGTTTAGTTTTCAGTTTCTTTAACTTCTTCTTTTCCTTTAATCACTTGTACTTATTATGTAAAATCTCTCTTTTAATTGTCTGATTTTCAGTACTGTTTCTCCCCAAACATCCGCCTCTTTCACTTTTTTTTTTTTCGAATTACTTGCACCAGTTATTTGACCCCTTCTACTTTACTTGTGTATCTTTCTTTAGTTATAAAACTACCTTCTTCCAAATTTCAGCACTCTTTAAACCTCTTGTACTTCTTTTATTTGCAACCGCTATGTGAATGTTACCTAGTATTTACAATGCTTGCTTGATTACTTGTTGTTTGTATTTAAAGTCACAATTGTAGCATGGCCAGGAACCGCACTAGTGGATCTTGAGGGGTGCCTAACACCATCCCCTCGAGATAATTTCAAGCCCTTACCCAACCTCTGGTTTTCTAAATCAAATTCATTTTTAGTGTCCTAATGCACTTAATCATTAGGTGGCTACTCTTCTAAATTGCAAACCCAATTCCCAAAAGGAAAAGAGTTGTCCGCCCAAATGTCATAAACCCAATTTCGCGAGAAAGAAGGGGCATCGACAGTATGGCGACTCTGCTGGGGATTTCTTTAAGGCTTTTACCATTTCATGCTATTTGTGACTTTATGTTTCTTTACATGTCTTTACTTGTTTAAATGCCTTTAAGTATTTATTCTTTCTTCTACTACGAAACTAACGTGGCTCTTTGTTTCTTTTCTTAATGCTTTCCTTTATCGCTTTCCTTTAATACTGTTGTAAATATGAGAAACTATTGTAATTATTACTCTATGAACGTGCAAATACATGACAATTTGTTTAATTATTGTAACTGCATATTCAACATCATATTCCAGTCGGGCCAAACAAAACACCATAGCAACGCTTATAATGAGTAGTTGCGCCCTTCCAATATTATCACCCCCTAAATCTGGCAAAGGAATATTTGCGGTAAAACCAGTCGATCAACGGTGTAGTCGACGGTTCCGTGCCTTTCCCTCTTGAGTTGTCTGCTCAAGGGTACCGGTCTAATACTCCATAGAAACCCTAATCTGTTTAATTGCGCATGCATCATTGTCAAACCTAGCAGAGTCAGTGACCCTTTAAGAGAGCCTTGTCCAAAGTCCACTGGGTTTCCTCGAAACCCAAACGGACACTACCACATTTTGTGCATTAATTTGGAGAACTAAATTCTTCTTATGCTAATTGTTGATATTAAATAGTCGAGTCTGGTAGGGGTAATGGTCTAACTCTTTTGTCTTGCAGAAATGAGGCACGAGGTCCCCAGATTCGGCATGGTCACCAACATTCACCCCAGATTATTAAGATGGTGGGAAGATCCTCATTCCATTGATCAAGCTCTTGTCTGAAAATATCTAAGAAACCTACCTTCTCTCCTGGAAATTCAACCCGACAATAAAATCATAGAAGCTGCCACTCTATTCTGGGACTGTGATAGATCGGTATTCCACTTCGGAGACATTGAGATGACACCTTTGCTTGAGGAGATAGGAGGACTGGCTGGAATACCGTGGGAAACTCCTAGTTTGTTGATGCCGGAAAACCGCAAAGGTAGAGGTTTTCTCAAAATAATGGGTCTAAAGAAGAATCCCGATTTGACATGTTTGAAGGAGTCATACATTCCATTTGACTATCTGTACGAAAAGTACGGTCAAAGCAAATCTTACCGTACTTATCCTGACGATTTCGCCCTTACATCATTGGGGCATATCCATCGAAGGGTCTTTGTCTTCATGTTCTGTTTCTTAGGTATGATAGTGTGTCCAATGAAGAAAGCAAGAATCCATACCAGGCTAGCTATGGTCACCAAAACTCTAACGCAAGGAACTGACAGACAACCATTCAGTCTCGTGCTAATGATCATTGCAGAAATATACCGAGCCCTAGAAAGGTGTCAACAGGGAGCCAAGCATTTCGAGGGTTGTCATTTGCTACTTCAACTATGGCTCATGGGACACCTCCAAAAAGGTGAATACCGACAGGAAATCCATCGTAGAGACTGGTACGATCACATCGCCTTTCATCAACCGAAGCGAATGAATTATATGCCCAACATGTTCGCCCAACCGGAGAATGCTAGAGAATGGGTCGAACTCTTTGATAATCTGACTGAGGACCAAGTGCAATGGATGTTCGAGTGGTTCCCTACTGAAGAATTCATCGTTCGATCTAGGGATGCACCAATTCTGATATTGATCGGTTTGAGGGGGACCTACCCTTATGTCCCTCTTCGAGCTATGAGACGGGCTGGTAGGAAGCAGGTTATACCAAGGGTCGACAAGATGAGTCACTTCCGGGCTGACTTCCAAAACGACGATAGTCCGCACAGGTGCAAGGCTCAACATATGTGGCACTGCAAAATTGTCTTGGGAAAAGACACCATCGAACCGGATCGCTACCATGCTGGTTGTACCCCACATTATTCAGGCTGGCTGGAGGACAATCACAACGGTTTGGGTCAACCTGGGTTTGTTCGAGGTCACATAATAATCAATGAAAGGGCTGAAGCACAAGTAAAGTACAACCAACTGCGCAAGAGGATGCGGGAATATGAAAATGAGCATCGTGAAATACAAGAAGCCAATCAAAAACTAATTGGAGAATGGGAGGATATGGTTGTCGGCGCCAACAAACGACTGATCTGCTTGGAGCGGGGTATAGTGGAACTGGAGAAGAAGTTTTTAAAGAGGGTCGAAGACTGCCGAGTTGCTGAAGGGAATGAAGGAGGACATCTGGCCAGAGCTTACTTGCTGCTAGGACTACACGATCTGGGAGAGCTGCACGAGGGAGCTAACGCTGCCGAGTCTGGGGAAGGTCCTTCTGGGACCAAGTAGATAGGAGTTTATTTTTCTCTTTACAAATGTAATAAGGCCTATGTCCACTAGTGACATTTTTATTTCCTGTTATTTAGTGTCGTTTTGGGATTCGTCTACCTTTTATCAATAAAATGAGGCATTTAGCATTCCATGTTCTTCAAATTACTTGTCGCTAGGCCTACCTCGGGCACAACGAGGTCCCCAAAATTAAGACACGCTATATCTCCTGCACTACGTGTTTAAATATCGCAACATTTTTCCTTATGATCCTTACTAACTTATCACCTTTTTGTTTTACCTTTTTTTTATTCCCCTCCCCAAAAGGTTAGTTCGTGAACTCTGGCAACATCAGCCTATTTTACAAGATCCAGGGGCCCTCCACCTACTACTCCTACCAGTCCCGTCAGGCACAAAGGCAAAAGATGAATGGAAGATTCAAACAACTCAGCTGAACGAGTAGAGGTCACTCGTAGTGCCATGGTCCCCAAGGAAAATGCCTCTCAGATAGAACAAAAACTACTGAAATTCCAAGAAGAGCTTGATCAAGTCCGGAATTTGGCAAGTCTGTCATTTTCCCTTACCGCTCCAGAAGATAATCAGAATCCCATACCTCCATAAAACGTCCCAAACCATCTGGCTCCTCACCACTGCTGCAATACTTGCCACACTCCCAACAACACTCCACTGCTCATCCCGGAACCATTGAACTCCACAAATGACCACTGCCACAACCAACACAACACCCCCATCTATGTGGAGACTGTGCCGCACCCTACACCCGAGTCCAATGACAAAGACTCTCTCATCAGAAATTTGGCCGAAAAGCATAAGAAGTTAACCACCAGGATCCAAGGGGTTGAAGGTAGTAAATGAGGGGCTAAACTATGAAGATTTATGCATACAGCCCGATGTCGAACTGCCCGAGGGGTACAAACCTCCCAAGTTTGAAATGTTTAATGGTACGGGAGATCCTAGGGTTCACTTGAGAACATACTGCGACAAGCTGGTCGGAGTAGGAAAATATGAGAAGATCTGCATGAAGCTTTTCCTGAGGATCCTGAAAGGAGATGCCCTGTCTTGGTACATTAGCCAAGACCCAAAGAAGTGGTCAAACTGGGTAAGTATGGCGTCCGACTTCATGGACAGGTTCAGGTTCAACATGGAAAATGCACCGGATGTGTTTTACATTCAGAATTTAAAGAAGAAACCCACAGAAACGTTTTGCGAGTATGCCACTCGTTGGAGATCAGAGGCTGCTAAGGTTTGACCTTCTTTAGGGGAAGAACAGATGAACAAGTTTTTCGTCCGGGCTCAGGATCTGCAATACTATGAAAGACTGATGTTGGTCGAAAACCATAAATTTTCTGACATCATCAAGCTAGGAGAAAGGATCGAGGAAGGTATCAAGAGTGGTATGGTTACAAACTTTGAAGCTTTGCAAGCCACCAACAAGGCTCTACAGTTTGGTGGTACATCAAAGAAAAGGGACGTAGGTGCCGTAATGGTTGCACAGAGAACCAAATCACCTGTCAAATACCAAACTTACCCAATACCTCCACTTACATATCAGCCCACTCCAAATTTCCAAACACCCGCACCCTCCTACCAAACACCACCGCCTACCCATCAATCGCCTCCACCTCCTACATACCAACCTGTTTCACCCAGATATTCCCAACCCGCACACGTCCACCAAGCTTACAACCCTCAACAATCCCACTATCAATCACCTCCCCCTCGCCAAAATTTTCCTAGACCACGACCAAATTTCGACCGCAGACCTCCCAAATAGTATACTGCCATTGCCGAACCAATTGACCAGCTGTATCAAAGACTCAAAGTTGCTGGTTATGTCACCCCTATCCCTACCATAACCCCTGAAAACCCTTCCCAATGGGTCAACCAAAATAAAACATGTGCATACCATTCTGGCATAAGGGGGCATACTAGTGATGAATGCCGCTTCCTGAAGGACAAGATCCAGGCTTTGATTGACAACAAGATCATCGTGGCAAAGGAGCCTGCTCCGAATGTCCGCAACAACCCTCTACCAGACCACAAGGGTGGAGGTGTTCACATGATTGAAATAGAGGATGATTAGGATCCCAAGGGATCGATCGGTTTGATCACAGAAGGCGACGATCCAAAGAAGCCAACAGTCACTCTTAATCCGATTGTAGTCCAAATTCAGCCTTCTGGAGATGCCGAGGTGAACATGTTCATACCACTTGAGTTTGAAACACCGGCCTTTGCGAAGACGCCAACACCAATTGAGGTCGAGTTTGGGTCCCCAAAGGCGCTTGAGCCATTTGAAGTTACTGTATTACCTTCCAAAGCAACGGTGCTCATTCCAGTAGCAATGACAGCCGTAATGCCATTCTACACAAAAGCCATACCATGGGACTACACACCCGAGGCAAGAAGGAAGGGGAATGCCAAGTTCGAGGAAACGATTGCGGCACAGGGTATGACAAGAACCGGCACGGTTTATACTCTAGAACACTTGGCTGAGTCAAGAAAGCAGACCTCTGGGCGACAAGCCATCACTGAAACCGGGCCCAATGATCTCTGGAGAAAGATACAAGCGAAGGAATACTCAGTCATTGAACAGTTGAACAAAACAACGGCGCAAATTTCTATCCTGGCGTTGCTATAGAGTTCTGATGCACACAAGAATGCCTTGTATAGAGTGCTGAGTGAGGCATATGTACCAAGCAATATCACTGGAGGAGGAATGGCAAACATGGTGGGTCAGGTATTGGAAAGTCACGAAATCACTTTTCATGAAGATGAGCTACCACTAGAAGGGTTGAGTCACAACAAGGCATTGCACATCACCGTGCAGTGCGAAGATTATTTTACCACCAGAATCCTGATTGATGGAGGGTCCAGCCTCAACATTTGTCCATTAGTAATACTCAGAACATTCGGAAAAGGGCTGCATGAAATCAAGGACGGGGCCATCAATGTTAAGGCTTTCGACGATTCTCAAAGATCCACTATTGGGGAGATTAGCTTATGTTTGCAGATGGGTCCCACTTGGTTTGATGTTGACTTTCAAGTGATAGACGTGCCGGCATCTTACAATCTGTTTTTGGGACGACCATGATTCATGTCGCCGGGGCCGTGGCATCAACACTACATCAAGCAGTCAAGTTTGAGTGGAATCACCAGGAGGTGATCATTCATGGCGACGGTAGCAATCCCATATACAGTCGCCGGAAGAAATTGTTAAAGAAGTTGAGAATTTTGAGAATAGACCTAAGTCCAACCTGGACGAGACCGAAATCATCAACCTGGGAGATGCCGGAAGCATCAAAGAAACACGAATCAGCGTTCATTAGTCACCATTAGAGAAGGAAGAATATACGGAGTTTTTAAGAGAGTATGAGGACATATTTGCCTGGTTGTACGACGACATGACAGGTCTGAGTACATCCATTCTGGCTCACAAATTGCCGACTGATCCGGCCTGTCCGCCAGTAAAGTAGAAGCTCAGAAAGTTCAAGCCAGATATGAGTTTGAAAATCAAGGAAGAGGTCACTAAGCAGGTCAAAGCTAAGGTTCTCAAGGTAGTAGAGTATCCGACATGGTTAGCCAACGTTGTGCCAGTACCGAAGAAGGATGGGAAGGTCAGAGTCTGTGTCGACTACCGGGATCTCAACCGGGCCAGCCCGAAAGACGACTTCCCCTTGCCGAATATACACATATTGAATGACAACTGCGCAAGCATGAGCTGCAGTCATTTGTTGATTGTTTTGCTGGGTACCATCAGATATGGATTGATGAAGAGGATGCTGAGAAAACAGCTTTCATTATGCCATGGGGGATGTATTGCTATAAGATGATGCCGTTTGGGTTAAAGAATGCAGGGGCCACCTACATGAGGGCCATGACTACCATTTTCCATGACATGATACACAAGGAGATCGAAGTGTATGTAGACGACGTCATCGTTAAGTCCAAGAAATCCGCTGACCAGATGGAAGATTTGAGGAAGTTTTTCAATAGATTCCAAGAAAGCCGAGGGATAGAATTGGATCCATCAAAGGTCAAAGCTATCCAAGAATTTGCACCGCCAAAGAATAAGTAAGAAGTAATAAGCTTCTTGTGGAGACTTAACTACATCAGCCGGTTTATTGCACAATCTATTGTCATCTAGGAGCCAATCTTTAAAATGCTGAAGAAGGACGCCGCTACCAAATGGACCGATGACTGCCAAAAGGCCTTCAACAAAATCAAGGAGTACCTGTCAACACCGCCAGTTTTGGTTTCGCCCGAACCAGGAAGACCCCTACTACTCTACCTTGCAGTATTGGAATGAGCGTCCGGTTGTGTTCTGGGGCAGCATGATGAAACAGGGAGGAAGGAACAGGCCATCTATTATCTCAGTAAGAAGTTCACCCCATACGAGGCCCGGTATTCTTTGTTGGAAAGCAGCACTTGTGCTCTGACTTGGGTAGCTCAGAAGTTGAGGCACTATTTCTGTGCTTATACTACGTATCTCATCTCAAGAATGGATCCGCTGAAGTACATCTTTTAAAAGCCCATGCCTACTGGCAACCTAGCCAAGTGGCAAATCCTGCCGAGTGAATTCGACATTGTTTACATAAATCAGAAAGCAATCAAAAGACAGGCACTAGCAGACCATCTTGCCGAGAATCCCGTGGACGGAGAATACGAACCCCTGAAGACGTATTTTCCTGATGAAGAGGTTTCATTTGTAGGGGAAGACATTGCAGAATCCTATGATGGTTGGAGGATGTTTTTCGATGGAGCAGCAAATTTTAAAGGAGTTGGCATAGGGGCAATCCTAGTATCTGAAATCGGTCAGCATTATCTGGTATCCGCCAAGCTCAGGTTCTCCTGCACCAACAATATGGCCGAGTACGAAGCTTGCATCTTAGGTCTCAAGATGGCCATTGACATGAACGTCCAAGAGTTGCTAGTGATTGGAGATTCGGATTTGCTTATACATCAGGTCGGAGAAGAATGGGCGACTAAGAACTCCAAGATACTCCCGTATTTGCATCATCTAAAGCAGTTGAGGAACAGGTTCACAAAGACAGAATTCCGGCATGTTCCCAGAGTCTAGAATGAGTTTGCCGACGCATTGGCTACCCTATCATCTATGATTCAGAATCCAGATAAGAACTTCATAGACCCTATTCCAGTAAAGATTCATGATCATCCAGCTTACTGTGCTTGTGTCGAGGAAGAAGCAGACGGAAAGCCTTGGTTTCACGACATCAAGGAGTATTTAGCCGAAGGAGAATATCCAGAGCTTGTAAATGCTACTCAGAAGCGCACACTTCGAAGATTGTCCAAAAACTTCTTTCACAGCGGGGGAATCCTGTATAGGAGGACTCCGGATTTGGGTTTGCTAAGGTGTGTTGATGCAAAGGAAGCATCTAAACTGCTAGAAGAAATTGATGTCGGGACCTGCGGTCCACATATGAACGGTTTCGTCTTAGCAAAGAAGATACTCCGTGCTGGTTACTTTTGGATGACTATGGAAACAGACTACATCCAGTATGTTCGGAAATGCCATCGCTGTCAGATACATGCAGACATGATAAAAGTGCCTCCAAATGAGCTTAATGCAACAAGCTCACCATGGTCGTTCGCCGCTTGGGGAATGGATGTTATTGGACCAATCGAACCTGACGCATCAAACGGGCACATGTGTATCCTAGTAGCAATTGATTATTTCACCAAATGGGTTGAAGCAGCATCTTACAGAGCAGTGACTAAGAAAGTCGTGCCAGACTTCGTCTGTGACCGTATTGTTTGTCGATTAGGGATTCCAGAATCAATCATTACTGATAATGGTTCCAACCTCAATAGTGACTTGATGAAGTCTATCTGTGAAACCTTCAAGATGAAACACAGGAATTCCACAGCTTACAGGCCTTAGATGAATGGAGCCGTAGAAGCCGCCAACAAGAACATCAAGAAAAATCTAAGGAAGATGATAGAAAAGCATAAGCAGTGGCATGAGAAATTATCATTTTCTTTATTGGGGTACCACACCACAGTCCGCACATCACCCGGGGCAACTCCCTACATGCTGGTTTATGGTACAGAGGCGATCATTCCTGCCGAGGTAGAAATTCCTTCCTTGAGGATCATACAGGAAGCAGAACTCGACGATGCAGAATGGGTATAGAGTCGCTATGAGCAGTTAGCTTTTATAGATGGAAAAGGAATGAATGCAGTTTGCCACGGTCAGCTTTACCAGAACAGAATGTCCCGAGCCTTCAACAAGAGAGTCAAACCAAGACAATTTACACCGGGGCAACTGGTGTTAAAGAAGATTTTCCCGCATTAGGATGAGGCCAAAGGGAAGTTCTCTCCCAACTGGCAGGGTCCGTACATGGTTCACCGGGTTCTAACTGGAGGAGCCCTCATACTTGCAGAAATGGACAGAGAAGTTTGGCCGAAGCCGATTAATTCAGATGCAGTGAAGTGATACTATGTGTAATGGTTTATGATTTCCTTTTGTAATTTGAACTACGTCTGACCTGATTCCCGTTTGAGAGGGGATACGTAGACAACCTTATGGGTTCGGTCACAATTCAATAAAATTTTCATTTCCCCCGCAATTGGAAGTTGGGGTAGAATTTTGAGGAGGACCCTCAAAATTCCGAAGTAACTTCAGCCGATCATCGCAAGCAACCGTCAGAAGCAGTAGCCCAGTAAACTAGGGCAGAATTTTGAGGAGGACCCTCAAAATTCCGTAGCAGGAGAGGTTGCAATGTCATGAACCACGTCGTAGTCTTCGGTTCATCTAAAACTATTTCTTAAATATATACGATATGCAACGCTACCCAGGGATACCCACAGTATCACCAAATCAGAAGCCGAGCCGGTCAAGCGAAGTCAGCAGGGGCACGGAACTAACCTTTCCCCTCTACAAAACTCACGATTTTTCTTTGGATGCAGGCACCCAAGTCACAAGTTTATATATTATGCACTCCTACTGCTTAGGAATACGATTATCAAAATTATCGCTTCACAACTGTTATCCGCATACAATATCCCCAGCAGCCACAGTATTGCAATCAGCTATCAGCCAAGAGATTTTACTACTATTCACCTTTTATTTCTCTGCATTGCATAAGGCTACCTTTCTGCCTTCCGAGACTAAGCTCTATCTCCATCTGCATCTCTCTGCATTGCATAAGGCTACTTTTCTGCCTTCCGAGACTAAGCTCTGTCTCCATCTGCATCTCTCTACATTGCATAAGGCTACCTTTCTGCCTTCCGAGACTAAGCTCTGTCTCTATCTGCATCTCTCTGCATTGCATAAGGCTACCTTTCTGCCATCCGAGACTAAGCTCTGTCTCCATCTGCATCTCTCTGCATTGCATAAGGCTACCTTTCTGCCTTCCGAGACTAAGCTCTATCTCCATCTGCATCTCTCTACATTGCATAAGGCTACCTCTCTGCCTTCCGATGCTAAGCTCTGCCTCCATCTGCATCGGCTGAAATATCGCCACTTCATTTAAATCCTGCATGGGCTGAAAGATCGCCATTTTACTTACATTGTTGCATCGGCTGAAATATCGCCACTTCATTTAAATCCTGCATCGGCTGAAAGATCGCCATTTTGGTTACATTCTTGCACCGGCTGAAAGATCGCCATTTTATTTACATTCTTGCTCCAGCTGAAAGATCGCCATTTTATTTATATTTTTACATCGGCTGAAAGATTGCCACTTATTGCATTTCATGGGCTGAAAGATCGCCAAACTGTCCAAGGGCGTCATTGTTAGGAGGCACCATTTGCATAGCCCGAGAACGCCATGCCATGGCCTGAGGACCCCATTTTATCTTTTGCATAGCATTATTCAAAGGCATCATGGTTCGGAGGCATCATTCTAGAACATCATTTCATAGCCGGCGAATCCTTTATTATACGCTTCATGGCCCAGGATGTCATGGTCTGAGGACATCATCTTAATCGTCCAAAGACAGTATTCATGGTCCAACGGGAACTTGCATCACGTTTAAATTTATGCACAATATATGCGCTCGTATTGTTTATTTGCAAGCAAACCAGCTAGCAACGTCCATCCCAGCAGAAGCGATCCCGCTTCGATTTCCGCAGCTCTACTAAACTCGTAACCACCACCCCAGCCCGAATATCTCGTCCGTTCTTGAAAATCTCCATCGGCATGTTCCGCCGACGGATCTCGAACTACAGACGGCCTGATTCCTGTAAGACCAGGGATATGTAGGCAGCTCAGGAACTAGAGCACGGTCAATCATTTCAAACCATCCCGTTCAGTCAAAATTGGCCATCATATCTTTACCTGACAACTCTTCCATCCTTCCCGGGTAAAGAGGGGCAGCTGTTGATACCCAATTTTTCCCTGCATATTTTCACATATACAAAATACTTTCAAAATAACATATATATGCATATATAAGCATGCCTATGGATTATAGTATTTTTTCCCAACTTTTTAAAGATTTTTAAAATCAATTTATTGTCTATTTTAGCAGTACAAAATCAGTAATTATTCCCAAAATCCTCAATTTTGGTGAATAATTTATTTTATCCCCATGTTTATACAAAAATATAGTTAAGGTAATTTTTTACAAATTTATTTGGTATTTTAAAGCTAAATTGCATATAATTGCAATTCTAGCCTATTTTATGTTTAATAGCATTTTAATTATAAAAATTGGTTCCGGTATTTTTAAATTAATATTTATGTGTTATTAACTGACTCAGTACTTTTAATTTGCTTTTAAAATTATTTTACTATTTTTATAAAAAAAGGGAAAACTGGCTATTTTACATTTAGCCTCATTTCTTTGCAATAACAGCCTATTTACATTTCAATTTTAGCCCTCAAATTGATCCAATCCTAACCCCAATTGGACCGGCCCAATTCCAATTTTACCCAACCCCTTAACCCATTTGTTTATCCCGCCAGGATTTTCTTTCAATCCAGGCCTTTGATCATTTTGGTCAACGGCCAGGATCACCCATTTCCATTTTAATTCACCAACCCCACCCTAATCCCCCTATTTTGTTTAGTCCGCCGACCTTGAATACTCTCCACTCCCAAAATTCTCTCAAGGAACCCTAACCGTCTCCGACCCTTTTCCACCGTACTTTCACTGGAATCCATGGCTTCTCAGGCCATGGATGGTCTGTACTCACCCCCTTCCACCATTAGACCATGGGTGTTCGAAGCTTTGAGGTCTGACCTCGATGATTCTCTTTCAGACCTTCTTAGATCTATGGTTCTATGGCCTCTCCGGCCATGCTCAGGCGTATTCAAGCATTAGGAGCCTATTTCCCACCTCATCCGACTCCAGATCGGAGTTTCTTCCGAGCCTTTCTCATTTCTAGGGTTTCTCCGAAATCCTAAGCTATTCGAGGTTTTTCGTTGTTTGTTTTCTTAGATCTGTGATATATTTGTGCTCTACTAGATTTTTTAAGTGTTTTCCCAAATCTTTTCTTTCAAAATTGTTTCTCTTTGATTTAGGGTTTCTGAAAGGTTTTCAAAAGATTTTTCTGATTCTTTTCTTTATGTGTGTTTGTCTATATTATGCTCGTGTGTTTTCCTTCTCTACCACGCATGTGTTGTTCTTCTGTTTTCTTCCTACTATACACGATTCTTCTATATCTTTGTATTCTACTGTGCCTTTAGACTAGGCTCGCATGTTAATCTTTGTTATGTGCTTCTATCTGTTCTTTGCTATATTTTTAGTATTTTTCTACTGTACGTGTTTCCTACTCAGTTCTAAAAGTTTGTTTGTTTTACCTGACTTTGTTTGAGTTCTAAGCATGCTTCCTTTATTGTTTCTTAAGTTTACATCACTTCTTCTCTCTGCTGAACTTGCTTAATTCCGAAGCTTTACTCAACATGTTCTTTATGCTTTCAAACCTGCTATCAGTTTGTTGGTCTCTTATGAGTCTCTGAAAGAGACCTCTGAGTCTGTTTCAATGGCTTGCCTTCTCATCTTTGTGCCTGATTCGAGTGAAAACCCTAGAATTTAGGGGTTTCTTAGGCAAGTTCGATTTGTTTTTGGACTGGGGTTCCACTTTGAAACCCTGAATTCTCAGACTCATTTTTGAGTCTACAAATTGGGCCTGAACCTTTTTTAGGACTATTTCTATGATAGTCTTTTCTAATCAGCATACAACTCCTTCTTGTTTAATATTTGTGTGCCTTATATATGGAAAATTCTTCTTTCAAAAAGGTTTTGCCAATTATGATTGATTCCGAATTCCTTTTTGTTTAAGGTTTGATTGATTGGTATTGATTTTCCTTAAAGTAAACACCTTTCCTCTCTTTTCCTGACTTGGTTCATTCGAACAAAGCCTGCGATTTTGATTTTACTGACTGTTTAATTGGTTCCCTTTCCTTATTTTCACAAACCGATTGTACCACGTGGACTTTTTTCCTTAAATAAACTCCTATGTATTTACCCTCTTTGTGTTACTTTGGAAAAGATTTCAGTCAAATTCTTTCCTTAACTGTCTTCTACCCGTTTGAAATCAGAATCCCTTAAATAAAGGGAGAGTTTATGTGATTGATTGTAAAACTATTTTTCTTACCTTCTCTTACTTGCCTTCTGCACTATAAAAGGGGACTACCCTTCTGCACTTTCAAACACACATGATTGAATACTCTTTAAGACAACTTCGAATTCAATACTTTTACACACCTTCAGCTTACGCTACTCACCTCACACTCTCAATTTCAACACTTTCACATTCTCATCTGAGTTTCTTCTGGCTGTTTGCTTGCAATTTGGGCTTTACTACTACTTTTTCTCTGCTTACTTCTGAAACTGGTATGTCCTAATTTAGTTTCAGCCATCACACCGATGTGTTTATTTACAGCTTCTGCAATCCTGTTTACTTTACTGTCCATGCTCATTGATTAATCTGTATATTATTCTCTTTGCACCTGTTTTCTGCTGTGAATCCCTATACCCCTATTCCCTCTATGTGTTTGAGTTAAGGTTCGGGCATGGCAGTATCCAAATTGCTGCTCATTATTGGACCTGATCCTTAATGGATCCTAACTCCCAAACAAATGTGGCTAAAAGGCTGGTCAGGGGTGTGCCAACACTCCTAATTGCTAGGTATGACCACCTGCCTGCCATGGCCTTCCCAGAATCCCCTCTATTGCACTTACACTCATTCCTAGTTTCTAAGTTCTTCCCCCCTCCTATGAGCCTTGCTTTGGGACCTTGAGTTCCCTCTGAACTTGGGCATCTGAGGGCTGGCCCTTCCACACTTCACTTTAGTTCAATTCTGCAATTTATTTGGGTGTAAGCACTGCCCGGTGTTCATGAGGCTCCTGGGAACTCTGACACACCCAAAAATGAGGAAGGCTTTGGAAATCAGATCTTTGGAGTTGGTTTATTTCATGTTTTAGACTTGGAGTCTAAATTAGGCTCTCCTTGGTTGTACTTTAATTTCTGATGTAATTTTGCTTTCCTTTATTCATTATGGGTTGTAATAATTTGTAATGACTTATGGGGGTATATAGTGAAAAGGGGAGGGTCACTCGTGTATGCATGTGGGTAGACGTCATGTTCTTAGGTGTTTATTCCTGCAATCTCATCCTGCTTTTCATCTATGCATATCATATAGAAATCCTGCTTATAGTTCTTCACTTATGCATGTCTATAGAAATCCTGTCTATAGTTCTGCACTAATGCATTTCACATAGAAATCCTGCTTATAGTTATGCACCTATGCTTGACATATAGAAATCCTGTCTATAGTTCTGCACTTATGCATTTCATATAGAAATCCTGCTTATAGTTTTGCACTTATGCATATATAGATACCTTGCCTTTGAGGTTCTGCACTCATATAGATACCATGACTATAGGCTTCTGCATTCTTGCGTCGTATAGATAACCTGCCTATAGGATCTTTAAAATTCTGCATTTTGCATCTATCATTAGGCAAACGGTTTATAGGTTTAAAATAACAAAACCGCATTATAGATACCATAACTATAGGACTCTCGCGTTTCTATAAACGTTTTAAAATCAATCATGCTTAGAAAGCATGTCTATTAGGGTAATCAACTAAATCTGAATCAAGCCTAAAATCAACAATTTCGATACTCAACATATGCAGAGTGTATGTTTGCTTTCTTTAAAATCAGTATACTTCGCATTGCTAGATATCATGCCCATAGGTCTCACCTAGGCAAGCCATTAGGTAATTAATTAACTACACCAGTCTTTAATAACTACAACCAGCGAGCAGGCCTAATTTGGACTTCTTATCTGAAAATATGTGATAAATCAGCCACGCCTTAACGTTTAAGTTTAATTAAAGACCTAATCAGTATCTGAAAGACATGCTAAAACTATATGTTCTTTATGTTTTAAGGAGGTTTGTTTGAGCCTTGTCTGTTATGTGCTTCCCCATACTTGTCATGTATGTTTTGAATGTCGCCTTAGACTTTTGTCCTTTTTAATCTCTAAAAGCCAATTTTCCCTCCCCTTTAGGACTAGTAGTCCCTAATACCTCCGGGGCTGATAGGATTGGGACGGGTAATAGCATGCAATAAGTAACGAGACCATTCCGCGATTTAATACCTTAACAGGGTGGGTAAGGGTAGACATGGATATGATGACCATGCGATAACACCACGTGTATAAATGGTTATCCAGTGTTGTGTGGGGTGATCCGTATTATTTACAAACCTAGGACCCCCCCTCCCTCTTTACTTATTTACTTCCTTTTTTCCAAAATTATGAAGCTGTTTAGTTTTCAGTTTCTTTAACTTCTTCTTTTACTTCAATCACTTGTACTTATTATGCAAAATCTCTCTTTTAAATGTCTGATTTTCAGTACTGTTTCTCCCCAAACTTCCGCCTCTTTCACTTTTTTTTCGAATTACTTGCACCAGTTATTTGACCCCTTCTCCTTCACTTGTGTATCTTTCTTTAATTATAAAACTACCTTCTTCCAAATTTCAGCACTCTTTAAACCTCTTGTACTTCTTTTATTTGCAACCGTTATGTGAAAGTTACCTAGTATTTACAATGCTTGTTTGATTACTTGTTGTTTGTATTTAATGTCATAATCGTAGCATGGCCGGGAACCACACTAGTGGATCTTGAGGGGTGCCTAACACCTTCCCCTCGAGATAATTTCAAGCCCTTACCCAACCTCTTGTTTTCTAAATCAAATTCATTTTTAGTGTCCTAATGCACATAATCATTAGGTGGCGACTCTTCTAAATTGCAAACCCAATTCCCAAAAGGAAAAGAGTTGTCCGCCCAAATGTCATAAACCCGATTTCGCAAGAAAAAGGGGGCATGGACACCATACCCCAAACAACATTCCCCTACTCATCCCAAAACCTCAAAACTCCACGAACGACCATTTCCACACCCATACACCAGGCCACCACAATAATCCTATCTACGTGGAGACCATGCCACACTCCACCCAACCTATATCATGCACACCTGAGTCTGATGAAAAGGATGTGCTTATTAGGAATTTGGCCGAGGAACTTAAGAAACTAACCAGCTGGATTCAGGGCGTTGAGGTAAGCAAAGGAATTGAGGGACTGAACTATGAGGATCTCTGCATACAGCCTGATGTCGAACTGCCTGAGGGGTACAAACTTCCTAAGTTCAAAATGTTTGATGGTACGGGTGATCCAAGGGTCCATCTGAAGACATAATGCGACAAGCTGGTTGGAGTAGGTAAGGATGAAAGGATCCGCATGAAGTTGTTCATGAGGAGTTTAAAGGGAGATGCATTATCTTGGTACATCAGCCAAGATCCCAAGAAGTGGTCAAGCTGGGTAGGCATGGCATCTGACTTTATGGACGGATTCGGGTTTAATACAGAGAACGCACCAGACGTGTTCTATATCCAGAACTTGAAGAAGAAGCCCACGAAGACATTTCGCGAGTATGCTACCCGTTGGAGTTTCGAAGCTGCTAAGATCAGACCCGCCTTAGAAGAGGAGCAAATGAACAAGTTCGTTGTCCGGGCTCAGGACCCGCAGTACTATGAACGGCTGATGATGATTGAGAACCACAAGTTCTTCGACATTATCAAATTGGGTGAAAGAATTGAAGAAGGTATTAAAAGCGGTATGGTGACAAACTTCGAGGCCATGCAAGCTACAAATAAGGCTTTATAGCCGGTGGTGTGTCCAAGAAAAGAGACGTAGGGGCCGTGACGGTTGCACAAAGGACCAAATCTCCCCTTAAATACTAAGCTTACCCAACACCTCCACTCACATACCAGCCAACCCCAAATTACCAAGCACCCTCATACCAAGCTCCACCACCAACTTATCAGTCATCTCCACCTCCTACATATCAACCTACTTCACCCAAATACTCACAATCCGCTCATGTCTACGAAACTTATAATGCTCAACCATCCCATTATCAATCACCCCCCTGCACGCCAAAATTTTCCTAGACCCGGACCTAATTTTGATCGCAGACCTCCAAAACAATATACAACCATCGCTGAACCCATCGACCAGCTGTATGAGAGGCTCAAAGTTGTTGGTTGTGTCACCACCGTCCCTGCTACAACCCCTGAGAATCCTTCTCAGTAGGTTAACCCAAACAAGTCCTGTGCATACCACTCCGGCATAAAAGGACACACCATCGATGAATGTCGCTCCTTGAAAAACAAAATACTATCTTTGAATGACAACAAGATCATTGTGGCAAAGGAACCTGCTCCAAACGTCCGCAACAACCCTCTGCTAGACCATAAGGGTGGAGGTATCCACATGATTGAAGTAGAAGATGACTGGGACCCCGAGGGATCCATCGGGTTGATCGCAGAAGGTGGTGACCCAAAGAAACCAACAATTACTCTCAATCCAATCATAGTCCAGATCCAACCATCTTAGGATGCTGAGGTGAACATGTCTATACCTCTTGAATTTGAAGCAACGCCAATCGCAAAGACACCAGCACAAATTGAGGTTGAATTCGCGTCTCCAGCGAATACACCCGCACCATTTGAGGTTGCAGTCTTGCCACCCAAGGCACATGTTCGATTCGAAGTGAGAATAGCCGCGCCAATCCCAGTGGCGATGTCTCCCACGCCATCATTCTATACAAATGCAGTACCCTGGGACTATACAGCCGAGGCAAGGAGGAAAGGCAAGGTCAGGATTGAAGAAACTGTCGCAGCACAGGGTATGACAAGAACTAGTAGAGTCTATACCCCTGAACATCTGGCTGAATCAAGCAATCAGGCCTCCAATCGGCCGCCCCTCATTGAGACAGGTCCAGACGATCTTTGGAGGAAAATACAGGCCAAGGAATATTCAGTCATCGACCAGTTAAACAAGATGCCAGCACAAATATACATCCTCTCTATGCTGCAAAATTCCAAGACACACAAGAATGCTCTGTTAAAGGTGCTGAGTGAAGCGTACGTACCAAGTAACATCACTGGTGGGAAATGGATAATATGGTAGGACAAGTGCTGGAAATCCATAAGATCACCTTTTATGAGGATGAGCTGCCACCTGAAGGGCTATGTCATAACAAAGCACTATGCATCACCGTGTAATGCGAAGATTATTTCATCACCAGAATCCTGATCGATGGAGGTTCCAGTCTTAACATATGTCCGCTGGTAACACTCAAGAAGCTGGGTGAAGGGCTGCCTGAGATAAAGGATGGAGCAATCAATGTGAAAGCCTTCGATGGTTCTCAGAGGTCCACCATTGGTGAGATTATTCTATGCTTACAGATGGGACCAACCTAGTTCGAGGTCGATTTCCAGGTGATAGATGTACCAGCGTCTTACAACTTACTGCTGGAATGACCACGGATTCATGCCGCTGGGGCCGTAGCATCAACGTTGCATCAGGCGTAAAATTCGAATGGAATCACCAGGAAGTGATCATTCACCGGCGATGGTAGCAACCCTATATACAGTCGCCAGACCATTCCGGCGATCGGGGGAAGAAGGAAGCTGTGTGGGGAAACTTACCACCACATCGAGCGGGTCAATGCTGTCGACAAAGACAAATGGTGGGATAACAAAATCAAGAGTATACTGAGTTGGAGCGGGTACGAACCTGGCAAAGGGCTCAGCAAAAACCTCCAAGGGATCTCTAAACCCATAAAACTCACGAAAATGGCACTACCTTCGGTTTGGGATATGAATACACCTGGGAAGAATTCAATAACTGGTCGCCACCATGGCGCGGTCCTTACTACCCACTAGAGCAGCCAATACCGCGTCTGAAGCGGACCTTCCAACACGCCGACATTATTTATGGGTCGGATGAAGAAGAAGCACTTGCAGCAATGAAGAACTTGTTTCTAGAGGACAGTGATATGGACTGTTGTGTTATTCTCGAGGAGGAGGGGAAGGAAGGCCCTTCCATACAGGCTGTGAGCAGAGGGGCACATCTCAAGAATTGGACCATCAGGACAACTAGAGCCCGACGAGCCTCGGGGTAGCAAGGCTAGAACAAGCATTATTCACTGTTTTATTTACTAAATGATTTTCTTTTTGCATTTTTCAATTCCCGCAATAGGATCTTCGACGTTCGAAACAATTATTCAACTTATCAAAAGCGTTTTTGATTTTTCTTATGAATTAATATTAATTGCTATCGCTTTCTCTCATTACTTTACCTATACAACATACTATTACTTGTATTGATGAACCAATGACTGTGACATGCAATGAGACAACGCAACAAACGGAAATAGATTCAGAGGAAGACGACATACCTGACGAGATTGTCAATGAAGTTGAAAACTTTGAGAACAGACCTAAGTCTAACCTTAACGAGACCGAAATTGTCAACCTGGAAGATGCAAAAAACGTCAAGGAAATGCGAATCGGCATTCACCTATCGCCATCGGAGAAGAAAGAATACACAAAATTTCTAATGGAATACGAGGACATATTCGCCTGGTCGTATGATGACATGACTGGACTGAGTACGTCTATTGTGGCTCACAAACTGCCAACCGATCCAATGAGTCCACCGGTAAAGCAAAAGCTCAGAAAGCTCAAGCCTGATATGAGTTTGAAAATCAAGGAAGAAGTCACCAAGCAGATCAAAGCCAAGGTTCTTAGGGTGGTTGAGTACCCAACATGGTTAGCCAACATTGTGCCCGTACCGAAGAAGGATGAGAAGGTCAGAGTCTGTGTCGACTACCGGGAGCTCAACCGGGCCAGTCCGAACGATGACTTCCCATTGCCAAATATACACATCCTGATCGAAAATTGCACCAAGAATGAGCTACAGTCATTCGTAGATTTCTTCGCTGGTTATCATTAGATCTGGATGGATGAGGAAGATGCTGAGAAAACGGCTTTCATTACGCCGTGGGGAGTTTAATGTTACAAGATGATGCCTTTCGGCCTGAAGAATGCAGGGGCCACCTACATGAGGGCCATGACTACCATCTTCCATGATATGATACACAAGGAGATAGAGGTATATGTGGATGATGTTATTATCAAATAAAAAAAGGCCACTGACCACATAGAAGATTTGAGGATGTTCTTCAATAGGCTGCGGAGATACAACCTGAAACTAAACCCCGCGAAGTGTGCATTTGGGGTTCCTGCTGGGAAATTGCTTGGATTTATTGTGAGCCACCGAGGAATAGAACTGGATCCATCGAAAGTCAAAGCCATTTAGGAACTACCGTCGCCGAAGAACAAGAAGGATGTGATGAGTTTCTCGGGAAGGCTTAACTACATCAGCCGATTCATAGCACAGTCTACAGTTATCTGTGAGCCAATATTTAAGACGTTAAAAAAGAACGCCGCCACTAAATGGACCGAGGACTGCCAGAAGGCCTTCAACAGAATCAAGGAGTACCTGTCAACACCACCAATCTTAGTCACGCCCGAGCCAGGTAGACCCTTATTACTCTACCTTGCAGTGTTAGATGGAGCTTTTGGCTGCGTTCTGGGGTAGCATGATGAAACAGGGAGGAAGGAAAAAGCCATTTATTATCTTAGTAAGAAGTTCACCCCATACGAAGCCCGGTATTCTCTATTGGAATGCACCTGTTGTGCTTTGACTTGGGAAGCTCAGAAGCTGAGGCATTACTTCTGTGCCTATACTACATATCTCATATCAAGAATGGATCCTTAAAGTACATCTTTCAGAAGCCCATGCCCACTAGCAAGCTACCCAAATGGCAAATCCTGTTGAGTAAATTCGACATTGTTTAGGTAACACAGAAAGCGGTCAAGGGACAGGCACTGGCCGACCACCTTGCTGAAAACCCCGTGGATGGAGGATACGAACCCCTGAAAACGTATTTTCCTAATGAAAAGGTATCATTCATAGGATAAGACATTGAAGAACCCTATGACGATTGGAGAATGTTCTTAGATGGAGCAGCAAACTTCAAAGGAGTTGGCATAGGAGTAGTCTTGATATCAGAAATCGGTTAGCATTATCCAGTGTCCGCCAAACTCAGGTTCCCCTGCACCAACAATATGGCCGATTATGAAGCTTGCATCTTAGGGCTCAAAATGGCCATTGACATGAACGTTCAAGAGCTGCTAGTGGTTGGAGATTCAGACTTACATATACATCAGGTACGAGAAGAATGGGCAACCAAGAACTCCAAGATACTCCCGTATCTGCATCACGTACAGGAGTTGAGAAAGAGGTTCATAAAGACGGAATTCCAGCATGTCCCCACAATCCAGAATGAGTTCGCCGATGCATTGGCTACCCTATCATCTATGATACAGCATCCCAACAAGAATTACATTGATCCCATTCCAGTAAAAATCCATAATCAGCCAGCTTACTGTGCCTATGTTGAAGAGGAAGCAGAGGGAAAACCTTGGTTTCATGATATCAAGGAATATTTTGCAAAAGGAGAATACCTCGAGCTTGCAAATCCTACATAGAAACGCACACTTCGGAGATTGTCCAACAAATTCTTTCACTGCGGAGGAATCTTGTATAGGAGGAAACCCGATTTAGGATTATTGAGATGTGTCGACGCAAAGGAAGCATCCAAGCTACTAGAGGAAATTCATGCTGGGACATGCGGTCCACATATGAACGGTTTTGTCTTAACAAAGAAGATACTTCGAGCTGGTTACTTTTGGATGACTATTGAAACAGACTGCATCCAGTATGTCAAAAAATGCCACCGATGTCAGATACATGCAGACATGATAAAGGTACCTCCAAGCGAGCTCAAAACAACAAGTTCATCGTGGCCATTCGCCGCCTGGGGAATGGACGTTATGGACCCATCGAGCATGCTGCTTCCAACAGACACAGGTTTATCCTAGTAGCCATCGACTATTTCACCAAATGGGTCGAGGCAGCATCATACAAAGCAGTGACTAAGAAAGTTGTGGCAGACTTTGTCCGCGACCGCATTTTTGTTGATTCGGAATTCCAGAGTCAATCATTACGGATAATGGCTCCAACCTCAACAGCGAGTTGATTAAATCTACGTGCGAAACTTTCAAGGTCAAACACAAGAATTCCACAGCCAATAGGCCTTAAATGAATGGAGTTGTAGAAGCCGCCAACAAGAATATCAAGAAGATATTGAGGAAAATGATAGAGAAGCATAGACAGTGGCACGAGAAGTTATCATTTGCTGCATTGGGATATCGCACCACAGTCAGCACATCAACCAGGGCAACCCCATATATGCTGGTTTACGGTACAAAGGCTGTCATTCCCACTGAGGTAGAAATTCCTTCCCTAAGGATCATATAAGAAGCTAATCTCGACGACGCAGAGTGGGTAAAAAGTCGTTATGAGTAACTAGCCCTTATAGACGGAAAGGGAATGAATGCAGTCTGCCATGGTCAACTCTATCAGAACAGAATGTCCAGAGCCTTCTACAAAAGAGTCAAGCCAAGACAGTTCACACCGAGGCAGCTGGTGTTAAAGAAAATTTTCCCGCATCAAGATGAAGCCAAAGGGAAGTTCTCTCCTAACTGGCAGGGTCTATACATGGTTCACCGGGCTTTGACGGGAGGAGCCCTCATACTTGCAGAAATGGACGGAAAAGTCTGGCCAAAGCCGATCAATTCAGATACAATCAAGCGTTACTATGTGTAATCTTTATGCTTTCCTTATATGATGTAAATTGAACTACGCCTCACCTGATTCCCGTTTAAGAGGGGATACGTAGGCAGCCCTATGGGTTCGGTCACAATTCAATAAAATTTTCATTCCCCCCCCAATTGGAAACTGGGGCAGAATTTTGAGGAGGACCCTCAAAATTCCGTAGCAGGAGAGGTTGCAACATCCTGAACTACGCCACAGTCGTCAATTCATCTAAAAGCTATTTTTAATTTATGCCATATTTTTTTACAAAATCATGCATGATTATTATTGAAACTGCTTTGTTTAGCAATGCTACCCCAATGATACAGACGGTATTACCAGATCGAAGCTGAATGCGTCAAGAAAAAGCCAGTGGGGATACGAACTAACCTTCCCCCTTACAAAACTCACGATTTTTCTTTGGATGCAGGCACTGGGATTACGAAATTATTGAACATAGTGTACACCCATGGAACAAACATTATTCAAAAAATACGGCTCTCCGAACTGTTGCACTTGCCAACATTTGCTATCAGCACGCAGCCGTAATGTTCCATATGTCACAATGCTCCCAGTAATCACAACGCCGCAATCTGCTATCAGCTAAGAAAACTCTACTGTCATTTGCTATTTTATTTCTTGCATAAGGCTACCATTCTTCTTCCAATTTGTATAAGGCTACTATTCTGCCTTCCGAGGTTAAGCTCTACCTCCATATGCATCTGTATTGCATAAGGCTACCATTTTGCTTTCCAATTTGCATAAGGCTACCATTCTGCCTTCCGAGACTAAACGCTGTCTCCATCTGCATTCGCATTGCATAAGGCTACCGTTCTGCCTTCCAATTTGCATAAAGCTACCATTCTGCCTTCCGAGACTAAACCCTGTCTCCATCTACATCTACATGGCTGAACGATCGCGACATCTACATCTGCATGGCTAAAAGATCGCCACATACTACATCTGCATGGCAGAAAAATTGCCATATACTACATTTGCATGGCTGAAAGATCGCAACATACTGCACCTGCATGGCTGAAAGATCGCCACACCTACACCTGCACGGCTGAAAGATTGCCACATACTGCATTTGCACGGCTGAAAGATCGTCCCATACTACATCTGCACGGCTGAAAGATCGCCCCATACTGCATTTCATGGGCTGAAAGATCGCCACATATTACTTACTTCATGGGCTGAAAGATCGCCACATACTACATACTTCATGGGCTGAAATATCACCAACTCATCCAAAGGCGTCATCGTTCGGAGGCACCATTTTCATAGCCCGAGAACACCATGTCATGGCCTAAGGATCTCCTTCAAACTTTTGCATATCATTATTCAAAGCGTCATGGTTCGGAGGCACCATCCTCATAGCCCGAGAACATCATTTCATGGCCTACGAATCCTTTAATATACGCTTCATGGCCCAGGACATCACGGTCTAAGGACGTCATCCTCATTGTCCGAAGACAACATTCATGGTCCGGCGGGAATTTGCATCTTGTTTAAAATTACGCACAATATATGCTTGTATTGGTTATTTGCAGGTAAGACGGCGAGCAACAACCATGCAACAACCATCCCGGCAGGAGCGATCCCGCTCCAGTTCCCGCAGCCATATCAAACCTAACCATTCCCGTAAACCGTCCACTCACACAACCCTAGATGTTGCGTCCGTTCTTGAAATCACCCCATCGGTATACTCTGTCGGTGGATCCTGAACTACATACGGCCTGATTCCTGTAAAACCAGGGATATGTAGGTAGCTCTGAAGCCGGGGTGCGGCCTAACCTCTTCAAACCGTTTCACTCGGTCAAAATTGGCCATCATTTCTTTACCCGAAAACTCTTTCATTCTTCCCGGGTAAAGAGGGGCAACTGTTGATACCCAATTTTTCCTATATATTTTTCAATATGCAAAATACCTTCAAAATAGCATATATATGCATATATAAGCATGTCCAAGTGTTTTATTATTTTTCCATAATTTTAGAGGTGTTAAATTGATTTATTTCCTCCCTTTTTATCCGTAAAATCCCATTAATTATTTCCAAAATTATTATTTTTCATAATTCATCTATTGGATTTTTATATTTATGCCAAAATATGGCTTAGGTAATTTTTACATGTTTTTATAATTACATTTAGTATTTTTCAAAGCTAAATTGCACATAATTTTAATATTAGCCTTTTTAATGTTTAATTAGGTTTTATATGCCTAAAACTGGATCCAGTATTTTTAAATTGTTAATTATGTACTATAAATCATTTTAGCCCTTTAAATTAGTTTTCGGAAAACTATTTACTATTTTTTATGAATTAAATAGGGAAAAATGGCTATTTAGAATATAGCCAAATTGGCTTTCAATTGTAGCCCAAAATTGGGCCCCAATTTCCCAGCCCAGTTTCAAATAAAACCTGACCCACACCCTTTTAACCCATACCCAAACCCGGATCCCCACCTACCCTTCTCATCCTGGCCGTTGATCTCTAAGATCAACGGCCCTTATTCCCTCTTACCTTTTTTAACCTAGGCGACCCCCTAACCTAATTCATTTCTTACCAAACCGCCGCCCCAGAATCCCTTTTTTCCTCTCCAATTACCTCTAAGACCTGAAATCTTACCCTAGCTGCCGCCACCCAAACCAGCTTTAATCCCCTTCGATCCTCACTCAATCCATGGATTCCCATGGCTGTTTGAGATGTATACGTGTCTCCTACGTCTCCTGGTTGCCCGTTTTTGTGATTTCGTGGAAAGATCTCGAAGAGATCTAGTCCAGATCTTGGTCAACTTCCATCCATGGCTGTTCGAGTCAGATCCATGGCTTTTCCGGCTAATACCGGTAACGATCTAATATTTTCTCATCTCCTTTGGGTTCTCTGAAACCCTCACTCTTGAGATTTTCCACTTTCCTTTAGATCTGTCTTAGATTTAGGTGTATCCATGAGTTTTAACCAATTTTTCTTCGTCTCTGCTATTTTTCTAAAAAACCTAGCTATAAATCCTCCGATCCTTTTAGATCTGTGATGGATCTATGGGTTTCTTAAGGTTTTCACTTGTTTTCCTCAAAATGATTCTCCGATTTCAAACGATTTCTTCATTTTTCCAGACTAGGGTTTCAAAGCCTTTTTTACAAAAACGATTTCTTTCTGATTTTAGTAATTACCTTGATTTTTAGCATGTTTAAACATTACTTGAGTCTTTCCTTTTTGCTCATTTTTGTCAAGAAAACCTAATGCTTCTGGTTTCGATTCGAAGCTTGAATTTGTTTGCGATGTGTTTGCATGACTACGTGAACATTCTAGGCTTTATATGTGTTCTATATGCTCTTGTGCTCCCTATTCTAATTCGTTCTTAAGGTTTCTTGATTTTGTCCAAACCCGTGCTATTAATCGTGTAATAGGTCTGACTATTTGTTTTATTGATCGTTCATGTAATTTATGTTGATTCTATGTAATCTCCTTAAACCTACATCTTTGATTTTGGGTATTTTCCTTGTAACTCTGCACTGATTTTTTGAAATTGCTTCCTTACTTTTGTGATACTTTCCTTAGTTAGTGCTGATTCCTTGTGATTTACAATCTCATTCGTGATTCTCTGAACTAATTTTTCAGAATCAAATTGTACTCTACCTTGTTTATATGCAAAAATATGTTGTTAATTAACGTGCACTTTACTTATGTTTAAACTATTCTGTACCTAGTCCTTATTACATGCTACATGCTTTTACTATTCCTATTATGGTAAAATCAGTCTTACAACCAATTCTTTTCCTTTATTTGATACAACTTATACCCGTTTGAACCATGACTCCCTAATTGAAGGAAGTCCAGGTCTTTAATTGATTCTGATTCATATTATTTCTATAATTATGCTAAGTCAGTACTTGTTACCATATTTTCGACCTATTTTTTAACACTATAAATACCCTAAGTCCTTTCATTAACGACACGAACAATCAGTTCAGAACACACACATACACGCTCAAACTCTCTCTTCTTTCCCTACTACTTGTGCTACTACTTTTCTCCACTTTGCTTCCTTAACTCGTATGTCCTAGTTTAATTTTAAAGCCTCAACAACAACATGCTTCTCTTATTGTTTCAGTTTCTCGCATTGCTGGTCTACTTCTACTTGTGGTTCTGTTGTGAAACCTGTAGTTGAGTTACATTACTAGCATGCTACTCTGTCTCCCCTTCCCTTTAGATTAATATATTCCCTTATGTGTGTTTCAAAGCATGCCTTCTCAATCACTTACTGTATACTTACCATCTTATGAATCCCAAATCCCTATCACCTCCATGTGTTTATGTTCTTTCTAATTTGTTTGTGATTATGCCAGTATCAACTATTGCTGAGCATGTCCAAACTAGTCCTAAGACCCTTGCTGGGTTAGGTGTTTACAGCCAAATGTCTGTGTATCCCCAAATCCTTTGACTCCCCTGTGTGATTACTGATTCTGTGTGTGATCCCACCTTAAGGTGTTTGAGGTTTGTTTACTACTAATACTACTTTCTATCATCTCTGTTACTGATTGCTTTCAAAATGGACTTGTCAGTCCAGTTTTTAAACAAACTCCTTTCAAACATGTGTTCTGCACCTTCACTATACTCTTAGAATACTAGGTTCTGCCCCTTTTGTGTGAGCCTTGCCTTGGGACCCTTGAGCTCCCTCTGAACTTGGACACATGAAAGCTGGCCTTTCCACACTGCACTTACTCTATCTTGGCTATGAAATCTGGGTGTGAGCACTGCCCGGGATGCCTTGAGGTCCTTAGGGAACTCTGACACCTAGATATGAGGGAAAGCTATGAACAATCTTGTCTCTTGAAGTGATTTATTATGTAACTCAGGGAGGAAGTCCTAATATGGCTTCCTATAGTGTAACTTCTTATTTTAATTGCTACTTATGTAATTTATTTCAATGTTGGTCTGTAATAACCTGTTGTAAACAAGTATTGGGGTGTCTAGTGAAAAGGGATGGGGTAAATATGCATGCTATAGTTGTTGAGGGTAGAAAACATGTTGTTAGGATTATATTCCTAATTGTGCAATAGAAACCATGTTTAGGGTTCATACATGCATTAGAAATCATGCTCTTAGGACCCATGTTTTCTTGATTTAGCATCTCCTCCATCACTAATCCATGTTTTATGTCTATCACTTAGAAATCCTGCTCCTATGACAATAACAACATTGGCATAAAAGTTGTTACTCTCGTACTTTCAGAAGTCACATTTTAGTAATTCTGCAACACTTGTGCGCATTTAGAAATCATGCCTTAGGGATTCTATTTTTTTTTAACAATCCTGCCATTTGCATGTGCATATTAGATATCATGTTCTAGGATCTTGTTTGCACTTTGACGCCTAGTTAATTACTGATTCATGAAAAGGTAAGTAAAAAAATAGTCTCACATTGTGGTATTTTTTCTGAATAAAGCTGGTAAGAATCTCTGCATTCGTATCAACTAGAACAACATGCTCTTAGGGTAAAACAATCTCCAAACTGTTTTTAATAATTCTGAATAACTGTTGCACATTATTTTACGCCTAGGCAAGCCTTAGGTAATCAACTTTAAATAAAACCAGAATCATCTCTGTGATTAGTGTCTAATTATCAACTGTTTTAATCAGTAGGTAAGCTTGATTCAGACTTCTTTTCTGAGTCATGTGATAAATCTGGTTCTGATGTTATCACTTAGATACCATGCATAGGATTTAAATTCAGACTTTAATTTTGTATGAGTCATGCTGTCTATGTGTATTACCCGTGGAGGTATATTTGATCCTTTCGTTTGGCTTCCATGCTCCCCTTAATTGAAGTCCTACTTGTTATTGTGTGTCGCCTTAGTATTTTGCCTTTAAACCTGAGGGTCTGCCTAGAACCTCCTTCTTATAGGATAGGAGTCCTAAATTCCTCCGGGACTGATAGGAAGGGATGGGTAACAGCATGCGATAGGGGTCGATACCAACCTTCACTTTAATTACCTTGACGGGGCGGGAAAGGACATGATGAGCGGTGCGCTAATGCCATGCGTAGCCCCTATTCTAAGGAGTGATTACCGAGCATTGTACTGATGTGATCCATATTACCAACGAACCTAGGACACCCCTCTTTACAATCATGAACATGCTTAGATTATAATCCTTTTCAAAATCTCGTTGTCTTTCAAACATTTGTGTGTTTAAACTTAAATCCCCTACTATTTGAGCCATACTTGCTTACTTGCTAATTGTCTGGCTGGGAACCACACTAGTGGATCCTGAGGGGTGCCTAACACCTTCCCCTTAGGATAATCTCAAGCCCTTACCCTATCTCTGGTTATCAAACATAGTTAGAATGAACTATATATGTGCCCTAACGCACCTTAAAATCGTTAGGTGGCGACTCTTCAAAAATGCAAACCCCCTTTCCCAAAAGGAAAGAGTTATCCCTACCAAAATGTTATAAACCCGATCCCCTCCGCGAGGAAAGGGAAAAAGGGGGCGCGACATGCATATCTTCTAAGGGAGCTCCGACCGATCGTGTGACCCAGGCGGTAGATTAGGTTTTTTTTTCGTTCCTTTTTGTATGAGGGTTTCTGACATGAGCCTTGCAAATATATTATTGTGGACTTTTATTTTATATATTTAAAGATCTTTGCTTTTCATCTTTTCTTGTCTTCCCTTTGCCTGGTTCGATGTCGATTCGACTTATAATATAAACCCCTTAGGTTTTTAACATACTGCCCCATTTTGGATCGGCCCTTAGGCTCTTTAAGCTGGCCCTTGGGCTCTTACACATTGGCCCTTAGGCTCTTTAAGCTGGCCCTTGGGCTCTTACGCATTGGCCCTTAGGCTCTTTAAGCTGGCCCTTGGGCTCTTACGCAATCGCCCTTAGGCTCTTTAGGCTGACCCTTGGGCTTTTATGCATTGGCCCTTAGGCTCTTTAGGCTGGCCCTTGGGATCTTATGCATTGGCCCTTAGGCTCTTTAAGCTGGCCCTTAGGCTCTTACGCATTGGCCCTTAGGCTCTTTTTGGGTTGGGTCGATGCGACCTCTAATATGGCTATAGTTTTCCCTCATTTTGGCTAAAGACTTTTGAAGTTTTGATTATGCCTTGGCATGTTTTATATTCGTCTGAATCTTCGACGGCTCAAATGAGAACCTAGATTATGAGTGGATAGGTGACGATAGTTGAGCACCTCAGGAGGTCTGCTCCAAGGTTGAGTTTTCGAAACCTTTCCACCGGAGGTTGATTTCTTTCGAAGCCTTTTTATTGTTCAGGGGCTAATATTATCGAAGCTCCTTTGCATTTACCGAGGGTAGCCTGATTAACGGGTTCTTTTCGAAGTACTTTCAAGGTATTTGGAGGCCTTTATTTTTATGGCGGCAGTCGGACGTCTCTGAGCCGTGTTAATTCGGCTGTGGCCTTTTAGTTCCACCGTAGTCATTATGTTTGGCCGTAGCCTTTAGTCCCTGTGTGCGGTGACCTTGGCGTCTATACCGAAGGTATGCCTTTTTAGGGGTCTTACAAGTTCGAATACATAGCCTTGGCCTTAAAGTTGGGTGTTATGCCTTTTTTAAGGTCTTATAGATTTAATCATGCCTTGTTGAGGACATACATATTTGATGTTGCCTCAATGAGGGCTTATGAGCTCGAGGTTGCTTGATCAAGGTCTTACGATTTCGAGTTTTTGACGACTCGATAAGCTGACTGTCGAAGACAGTCCCTGAGTGTTTGAGAGTTTTTCGACACTTGGGCCGTCTTGCGTGACAGTAGTGAACTTCTTCAAAGTGCAAAGTGTTTTGATAAGCAAAGACGCTTCCTCGATTACTTGATATATGAGTACATGTTTATTTTGCTTTTGGAGGCTCGATTATTCTATATGGACATGGTTTATTTGACCGTTTGGCCCAATACAACATTCTCCTGTCGAGGTCCTCCTAGGCATAATTTTGATTTCTTCAGAAAGGTGACCTCCTAGGGTGATGCCCCTCAATATTTGAGGTTGATCGAAGAGAAGCCTTGAATACTTGATGAGTTCTCCTTAGGTAGCATACGGATGTTTCCTCGTTAAAAACCTTGCCGGTAAAACCTGTTCGGTATAAAATCCGCTGTAAGGGAAAAAGAGTGCAACGCATGCTTTAAAACCCAAGGTCTTTGAGTCAAAAGGTGCTTTGGCGTTCTCGTCGAACACCTATAAGAAGTTAGTAAGAAACACAGAGCGAAAAAGGAGAAGGTTATACCCTAGAAATAATAGCGTTTGAGCATTGATATGTTCCAGTTGCTTGGAAGTTGCTCGCCTTCCATGGTGCCGAGTTTGTAGGACCCTTTGCCTACTATTCCGAGGATGCGGTACGGTCCTTCCCATGCCTGGCCTAGCTTCCCCTCATTTGGATTCCGGGTATTGAGGGTGACTTTCCTTAGGACTAAGTCCTCGACTCTAATGTATCTGAGGTTTGTTCTCCTGTTGTAGTATCTCTCGGTCCTCTATTTTTGGGCGGCCATTCGGACTAGTGCAGCTTCTCTCTTTTCATCTAGTAGCTCGAGGGCTATAGTCATGGCCTCGTTGTTCGTGTCCTCGGTTGCATATTGAAATCTGGCGCTTGGCTCTCCGACCTCGACTGGTATCAAAGCTTCGGACCCGTATACTAAAGAGAACGGTATCTCTCTTGTGCTCGATTTTGAAGTTGTTCGGCATGCCCATAGTACTTCGAGCAATACTTCTCTCCATTTCCCCTTCGAATTTTCTAACCTCTTTTTCAAGTTTTGGATGATGGTCTTGTTTATGGACTCGGCTTGTCCATTTGCACATGGGTGATAGGGCGTTGATAAGATCCTCTTGATTTTATGATCTTTGAGAAATTTTGTCACCTTGCTGCCTATGAACTGCTTCCCATTATCACATGCAATCTCGGAAGGGATCCCAAATCGGCATTTGATATGGTCCCAGATGAAGTCGATGACTTCTTCTTCTCTTACCTTCTTGAAGGCCTGTGCTTCCACCCATTTTGAGAAATAGTCAATCATAAACAGAATAAATCTAGCTTTACCTAGCACTGTTGGTAGGGGGTCGACGATGTCCATCCCCCATTTCATGAAATGCCATGGTGATATGACTGAATGTAATTGTTCACCGGGTTTGTGGATCATTGGGGCATACCTTTTGCATTTATCACACCTTCGAACAAATTCCTTGGTATCCTTTTCCAAGCTGTGCCAATAATAGCCTGCTCTGATCACCTTTCGAACCAGAGAATCGGCGTCGGAATGATTCCCACAAGTGCCCTCGTGGATTTCTCGAAGCACGTAATCGGTATCCCCTGGTCCCAAGCATATGGCTAGAGGCCCGTCGAAAGTTCTTCTGAATAGTGTTCCATTTTTCTCGAGTGAGAATCGAGCTGCTTTGGCTCGAAGGGCCCTCGGTTCTTTTGGGTTTGAGGGCAGCTTCCCGTTTTTCAAGTAGTCAATGTATTTATTCATCCAATCCCATGTTAGACTTGTCGAGTTGATCTCGGCGTGGCCTTTTTCAATGACCGACTTGGATAACTGTACAACATCCCCTGGGAGTATGTCATCTTCTTCGACGAATGGCCCCAGGTTCGCGAGTGCATCGGCCTCGCTGTTCTGATCTCGGGATTAGGGACCAGGGTCCACTCTTTGAAAGGATGCAATATGACCTGAAGTTTGTCTAGGTATCTTTGCATCCTGTCTTCTCGAATCTCGAAGCTCCCATTTACTTGGTTGACTACTAGAAGGGAGTCGCATTTTTCTTTGATGACCCCTGCCCCCAGGCTCTTTGCTAGCTCGAGACCTGCAATCATAGCCTCATACTGGGCCTCGTTGTTAGTAAATTTTGGCGTTTTTATAGATTGCCTAATCATACCTCCCGTAGGTGATTTCAAAACGATTCCGAGCCCGGACCCTTTCACGTTCGAGGCACCATCGGTGAATAGGGTCCATACCCCTGATGACGTGCCCGTTTCTAGCAAAAGTTTTTTCTCTACTTTGGGCACGAGGACAGGTGCGAAACCGGCCACGAAGTCCGCCAAAATTTGGGACTTGATGGCCATCCGGGGTTGGTGCTCTATATCATACCCTCCTAGCTCAATGGCCCACTTGGCCAGTATGCCCGATAGTTTCGGTTTGTGCGAGACGTTTTGAAGAGGATATGTTGTTAAAACGCATATACAATTGCATTGAAAATAAGGTTTGAATTTCCGAGATGCACTTACTAATGCAAGAGCTAATTTTTCTAAGTGTGGATACCTGGTTTCAGCATCTCCTAGAGTTCCGACTTACGTAATAAACAGGGAACTACGTACCTTGCTCTTCTCAAACCAACACGCCACTAACCGCTACTTCGGATACAGCCAGATATAAGTACAACGTTTCATCTTCTTTTGGGTGTGGAGCAAAGGTGGGCTCGAGAGATACCGCTTTTATCCCTCTAAAGCATGTTGGCATTCAGGAGTCCACTCGAAGCTGTTTTTCTTCTTGAGCAAGGAAAAAAATGATTACTCCGATCTAATGATCTTGAGATGAATCGGCCCAAGGCCGCTATCCGCCCGGTTAGCCGCTGTACGGCATTCACATTGTTTACCACTGTGATTTCTTCAATGGCCTTGATTTTGTCGGGGTTGATCTCGATCCCCCTATTCGATACCATGAAGCCTAAGAATTTGCCCCGTCCCACTCCCAAGGCACATTTCTCGGGGTTTAGCTTCATGTTGTAACTTCTAAGGATATAGAATGTTTCCTGCAAATGAATCAGATAGTCCTCTGCGCACAGGGATTTAACTAGCATGTCATCAATATAAACATCCAAAGATTGGCCTATTTGATGTTCGAACATCTTATAAACTAGGCGTTGGAACGTAGCTCTTGAGTTTTTTAGCCCGAAGGGCATTACATTATAGCAGTATGTACCGTATTTTGTGATGAACGAAGACTTTTTCCTATCCTCTGGGTTCATTTGGGTTTGATTATACCCGGAGCAGGTGTCGAGAAAAGTGAAGGTCTCGTGGCCGGCCGTGGCATCGATCAACCAATTGATGTTGGGCAACAGGAATGAGTCTTTGGGGAATGCTTTATTTAAGTCTTTATAATCTACGCACATTCTTAATTTATTTCCTTTTTTGGGGACCACTACTACATTAGCCAACCATTCGGGGTATTTTACCTCCCTAATTGATCCTATTTTGAGGAATTTTGTTACCTCGTCTTTGATGAACTCATGTTTTAACTCGGATTGAGGCCTCCTTTTTGCTTCACTCGTTTGAACCTAGGATCGACACTTAGTCGATGGGTGGTTATCTCCGGCGGGATCCCTGTCATGTCTAAATGGGACTAGGCAAAGCAGTCAATGTTGTTAATAAGAAATTGGATGAGTTTTTTCCTCAGTTCGGGGGTTAATCTTGTTCCCAGGTATAGCTTTCGGTCTAGAAAATGCTCGGTCAAGATGGCATGTTCGAGTTCTTCGACCGTTGATTTTGTTGCATCCGACTCTTCGGGAGCAGTGAAGGTCCGATAAGTGAGGAAGTCTTCTTTATCATTTTCGTACGAATTCTTATAGACCATCTGGCCCTTGGGGGTCATCCTTGACTGGGAGGCTTGCTGTTGGTGCTACATAGTTTATCGCGAACATCTCCTTTGCTGCACATTATTCTCCGTACACTATCTTTATACCATCTTTTGTTGGGATCTTCATCATCTGATGAAGAGTCAATGGTACCGCCCTCATGTTGTGTATCTACGGTCTTCCAAGTATGGCATTATACCTTATGTCACCTTCGATGACCTCAAACTTGGTGTCTCGAACCGTACCGGACACGTTGATTGGTAGGATGATCTCTCCCTTCGTTGTCTCGCTTGCCATGTCGAATCCATTGAGGATTTGAGAGGTGGGCGTGATCAGTTTGGACAGTCCGAGCTATTCCACTCCCTCCGACCTGATTACGTTGACCGAGCCACCTAGATCCACGAGCACACGTTTAATTTGAATGTTATTCAAAAGAAAAGAAATTACCAGCACATCATTATGTGGCTGGGACGAAGCCTCGATGTATTCCTCTATAAATACAAGGGTGCCTTCGGGTATATAGCGCTGATTTGCCTTGCCGTTGTGGCGGAAACTTTTTCCCGTTTGAACTTGGGTCCCTGCGGAACGTCGGTTCCTCCAACGATCATGTGAATGATTTGCCGAGGTTCTTCTGGACCATTTTTTCCGTCCACCTCTTTTTCCCGAAAGTGGTTCTTGGCTCGATTTTTGAAGAATTCCCGGAGGTGACCTTCGTCAATCAGCCAGGCCACCTCTTCTCGGAGCTACCTACAATCCTCGGTCCTATGGTCGTGGATGCCATGGAATTCGCACATCAAGTTGGGGTTCCTTCGGGAAGGGTCAGACTCTGTAGGCTTTGGCCATATGGTATCCCTAATTCTACCCATGGCCGATACGATGTCCGAGACATCGATGTTGAAGTTGTATTCTGATAATCAGGGTGCCTCCCCTGGCCTCGAATGCCTGTCAAACCCGGTCTTGCCCAGAAGTCCCTGGGAGTCTTGGCCCTGAACCACTCTCCACTCATTTTGAGGTATGTTCCGCCTCGAAGTGTCCCTTCGATCTTTAAAGTATGGCTGATACATCTCTTTGTCTGATTTTGACTCCCTTACTGTAGACTTCGATTCCTTTTCTAGGAGCATACTTGGATATACTGAGCCAGAGGGGGCTCCCAAGTGATCGTCCTCGATCCTGATCTTTGATTGGTATCTGTTGTGTACATCCACCCAAGTCGCGGCGGGATATTCATTCCAATTTTGTTTAGCTGCTTCTAAGCTACCGAGCTTCGTTCGTTCAAGCCCTGAGTGAAGGCCTGCACTGCCCAATCATCAGAGAGAAGTGGTAATTCCATTCGCTCCATTTGAAAGCGGGATACAAATTCCTTTAGAATCTCGTTATCACTTTGCTTGATTTTGAAGACATCGGACTTCTTGGTGGTGACCTTAATGGCACCAGTGTGTGCCCTCACAAATGAGTTTGCCAAAATGGCAAATGAATCTATCGAGTTTGGGGGTATGTTGTGGTACCACATCATGGCTCCCTTCGACAGTATCTCTCCGAATTTCTTTAACAGGACGGATTCAATCTCGTCGTCCTTTAAGTCATTCCCTTTTACATCACAAGTGTAGGCGGTAACGTGCTCATTAGGGTTCGTGGTCCCGGTATACTTTGGGACATCGGGCATTTTGAATTTCTTCGGGATGGGCTTTGGAGCCGGGCTTGGTGGGAATGGTTTCTGTATAAACTTCTTTGAATCTATGCCCTTCAGGATCGCAGGTGCGCCCGGGATCTGATCGACCCTCACGTTATAAGATTCCACCTTCTTATTGTTATCCTCTATCTTCTTTTCTCCTGATTCAATCATTTTGGTGAGGTCCTGAGCATCTTCATAATAGCGGGGTCTGTTGCTGACCCATTGTTACTTGATCTCTCAGGTGCCTGCTTGACTCGAGGAGCCGTTTCTAGTGCTACTGTGCTCAGAGTTTATTGATGACTTTGCAGCTGAGCAATAGCCACTTGTTATGCGTGCAACATTTCAAAAATGACTTGAAGACTAACGTCCCTTTCCTCACCGCGCACACTTCCGTCGGTATGAGAACTTACCTCGACATTCACGGTGTTCCGTGAGCTCACGTCGATGGGAATTTGTGCTGTTGCCTCCCCTGGGTTTTGCAGTGTTACACCGTCATCTGCTAGTGCTACCCCTGGGTTTTGCGGTGGTACACCGGCGTCTGCAACATTTTCTCCCTGAAGCCTAATATCGTTGTTTTTGCGTGCGTTTGCTGAGTTAGACATTTTGACCTGAAATCTGAGATTCTTGGACAAGAAGTGTGAAGGATAACTTGTGTTTTCAGAAAACCAGCACCAAGACAATCAGTATTATTTTTAGCCCCACTGTGGGCGCCAAACTGTTTACCTTGAAAATTGTAACTACAATTATATATTATTTTGTGGTTCTAAAAATACGTGATTCATTTTAATACTAGTTGTTAAGCAATAGATGCTAGGTACAAGTATAGAGAATAAGATATGTAAACCAATGGGGTCACAAAGCTGGGCCTCGAACTTGCTGAAGCGGGACGTCGAGGTCTAGACGGAGCTAATAACGATGAACTATTGATAAATAATCAACGGTAATGAGGGCCTTAAAGATGGCCTTTTACAATTAATAATGAGCAATAAATGAAGAATAATAAATGAACAATGAATGAACAGTGTAAGAATAAGCAATAAATGTGAAGAACATTCGTTTTAGCAAAGAGAGCAGAGAATGTTGTATGTTATTAATGTTGTTCCTTACAAAATGACAAGGGTCCCCCTTTTATAGGAGGGGTGAATCCCAACATAGTTCGTGTCTAATAAATAAAGAATAAATTCCACTAGTGCAGCTATGCAACGGCTCAGTATGGATTTGTATTATTTTTGCAGACTCTGTCAGTCCTCATCACGTGCTCTTGGGAGCCTTCTGCCTCTTTATGACGATCGACGATTTTCATGCTGCCTCGAGGTAAGTCACGATGAGTCTTCGATGTGCCCTGCCGAGGCGAGTGTTTCGAGGACGAGCTTTGAACTGTGCTTTGATCCTACCGAGGTCGGGCTTGAAAACGCCATCGAAGCCTTAAAATCGGCTTTCCCTGATTTTAACCGTATACAAGTAGCAAATGAATACTAGTGTCTTAGGTAAAGCTTCACTTGGGCCTAACACCGGACCCGAGGTAAAGGGCTATGTGTATACGCTAAGGAAACTGGGTTTGACTGTTGTTATATCTTCCCCCCGGGAAGGTACCTCCACTTGCACCGCCTCTCCCCAGCGGCAGTCGGTTATCACAGTCTTAGTGTCGTTATCACGCTGATGTATCGGGACATGGGTTCACACCGCCTCGGTTTCGAAGAAGGCTTGTCAACCGTAAAATCGGAGGATGTCTCACAGGGTCCGGGGATGCATTCCTCTAGACTAGGGGGTATTGTGGCCTTTCCCTTAGACGAGCGTGAAGACGAAAAAGCTTTATCACCTTGGGGAACGGTTTTAGAGTTCTTCACCATTTCTACCAAAACGTTTCAAATGGAAAGAGAAAAACTGGGTAAAAAACGAGCACATGAAAGAAGTAAGGAGAGCTTTTTAATGTTCGAAGACGTGATGAAGATAAAGGAGTGAAGGATTGGGGTATTTATAGGGGCCAGTGGTGCACATTGGGAAAAGCCTAGGGACGGCCAACCGTCATAATCAATTCGAGGCTTTTATTAGAGTCGTGCGAACGTGACTTTTAATCATCCCTTTTTGTCACATCAACCGCCCCCGTGACGTAACTGACATAATGGTGAATGTATTGATGAGTTGAAGAATTAAAATCGTTCCTTGATATTACATTACAAGGAACGCGGGGGACTATCTGTATACGGTTAAAATCAGGGAAAGCTGATTTTAAGGCTTCGATGGAATTTTCAAGCCCGACCTCGCTAGGATCGAAGCATAGTTCAAGGCTCGTCCTCAAGGCACTTTCCTCGGCAAGGCACATCGAAGACTCATCAAGACGTACCTCGAGGCGGCATGAAAATCGACGATTGTCATAAAGGGGCAGGAGGCTCCCGAGAGCACGTGATGAGGACTGACAGAGTCTGCAAAAATAGTACAACTCCATACTGAGTCGTTGCACAGCTGCACTAGAAGCATTTATTCTTTATTTATTAGACATGTGCTATGTTGGGATTCACCCTTCCTATATAAGGGGGACCCTTGTCATTTTGTAAAAAACAACATATTGAATAACATACAACATTCTCTGCTCTCTTTGCTAATATGATTATTATACACATTTATTGCTTATTTCTACATTGTTTATTCATTGTTCCTCACTTATTTCTCATTATTAATCATAAAAGGCCATCCTTAGGGCCCTCATTACCATTGATTCTTTGTCAATAGTCCATCGTTATTAACCCCATCTACACCACGAGGTCCTGCTCCAGCCAGCTCGAGGCCCAGCCTTGTGACCCCATTGGTTTGCACATCTTATTCCCTTTACTTATACCTAGCATCTATTCCTTAACAACTAGCACTAAAATAAATCACATATTTTTTAGAACCACAAAATCAAATATAATTGTAGTTACCATTTTCAAGGTAAACAAGGTACAACCCATCACAAAAGTGAACCAAGCTTCACATTTGTGAAGCTGCTCTTAAATCCCCTGGCGTTGCAATTGCAACCCTTCCCTCGCAATTGCGATAACTTCCCATTCGCTAAAGTGGACATGTTTTCATAAAAGCGAAGTGCCCAGCCCCTTCCAAGTCTTAACAAATGTGAGGCTCGCATTTGTGAGCAGGTCCTCGCAAATGCGAGACCTGCAGGCTATCAACACCATCAACTTTTACTCATGCCAAAAAAAATGAGTCTGCGGCCCATTCGAAACTCATCCGAGCTCCTCGAGCTCAAATCCAAACATTCACACAAGTATATTAACATCATACAAACTTGATGGCAATCTCATCAAAATAAAATCTAGAATCAAGAATCACTTACCAAAACTCATGATTTTCAAAGTTCAAACTCAGATTTCCAACTTTACACATAGTGCACCAAAACGGCCTTGGGTCTCCTGGGACCCTCTACCAAACATGCGTGCAAGTACAGAATCATCATACGAACCTACTGAAATTGTCAAAATAGCTAACCGAGGTCATTTACCAAAAACGTTGACCATGGTCAACTCTAGCCACTTTCAAAGTCAAAAATCATATGTTCTTTAAAAATTCACATTTAAGCTTTCCAGAAGTTGACACGGACCATGTAAGCAAGTCATAAATTATCAAAGTAAGCTATAAAAGGTCTTGAAATACAAAATGGGGAGCTAGTTCTCAAATTTGCAACTTTACACATAGTGCACCGAAACGGCCTTGGGTCTCCCAGGACCCCCAACCAAACATGCGTACAAGTACAAAATCATCATACGAACCTACTGGAATCGTCAAAACACCTATCCGAGGTCGTTTACCAAAAATTTCGACCATGGTCAACTCTAGCTACTTTCAAAGTGAAAAATCACATGTTCTTTAAAAGTTCATATTTAAGCTTTCCAGAAATCGACATGGACCAGACACGTAATTCATAAATTAGCAAACTAAGCTATAAAAGGTCTTGAAACACAAAATGGGGAGCTAGTACTGTTACACCCCATATTTTCGTACGTGGAAGTACGCCATAGGTAAATGGACATGAGCTCGGAAATGAGATGTTACATCCCGCATTTTCGTACGTTAGAGTTTCGTCGTAAGTTAATCGACGTAAGTTCGGGAATGAGGTTATTTTGAGATTTTAAGTATTATGCTATTTCAAACAAGTGATGAGTATATTCGTGAAGGAGAGAGGGTAAGCAAATCGAAGAAAATGTGTTTCGTCAACGTTTGGAAATTTGGGATAAAATACGGTCCAAGCTATAATACCTGGTATTTATGGACTAGTTCCATACAAGGTACCACATGACCATAATTGTGAGGTGTATAAGGTGTGCTAAAAATAAGCAATATTTTAAGTAATTTGAGATAATTCTTAATTATATGGGTAATTGGTTAATTATTGGATTAGTGGGAGATTAATAGTTGATTAAGAAAAAGTGGTGAATATTCTGATAAGGTTAAGGAGGCATTAATAAGGCAGCCAAGAGCAAAGTTAAATATGAATCTTAAGTTGCATGGTAATGTGTCACATTTGGAGGAATTTTTGTGGCTTAGTATCACAAGTGGGGCCCACACCCACTAAGGTCAAAAGCTTCTTTAAATCACTTTAGAGAATGTTTATGTCTCCGCAAAGCAATGGAAGATTCAACAATTCATAAAATGGAGATGCTTCTTTAATACTCCATGTTGCAAGGCTTCTTTAATACATAATCTCCAAATAACGAGCCTTTAGCAAAGAATTTATCCGATGCTATACTACAAGGCTTCTTAGAAAATAGCAACGGGATTCTGCGATTCTAAGGGAGTACGGTGCAATCTTTCTCAAGAATATCATACGGATTTTCCCCTACTTTGATTCACCGTTACGTGTTATCGCAATTGACATGTGTTAGAGGAATTTTCAAGAGAATAGGCTGAGGTATGTTAAGGCTATCCCTTCTTTCTTTTGACGTGATCCATACGATACAAACAAAACGAGCAATTGCACAACTTCCATAAATGACTCTATTCATAAAAATAATAGATGTTCCTATGTTCTTGATTCCCCATATGTCTTATTATTATATCGTCTATTCATGGGTCTCAAAAAATACATATGTTGATAAAGTTTATTTCATAATATTAATTAGAGGCATAATGGTCTTATGACGTTCCAAGAGATTTTATTGACGTACTTCTCATGCATTGTATTCTTTTATACATGTACATTGACCCATGAACAGATGGCATTATATACGCGTATATATATGTATATATATGTATATGGGATATGGAAAAAGGTTACAGCGTTATATACAAACTACCACCTGATCAGCTGGTATACGTTGATGATTTTTCCTACAATGGCCAACATGGTATGATGGGATGCTCTTAGAGGCTTGATGATGTTATAAACACATGTACCTATGCACGACATGACATTCATATGCATATGCATGACACTATAAGTATTTCATGATTTACAGAGTTATACAGACTTACAGGTTGAGTCATTTACTCCATGTTTCTTCCAGGTCTCTTATATACTTATTTATGTGCCTTACATACTCGGTACATTATTCGTACTGACGTCCTTTTAGTGGGGAGGCTGCATTCATGTCTGCAGGTGTAGACAATCAGTTTGATGAGCCCTCATAGTAGACGAGGTAGGCATTCTGCGAAGGATCGGTAAGACTCCACCTCATTCGGAGTGCAGCCGAGTCTATGAGTCATCGTGTCAGAATTTTGTTATAGATTTATGGGTAGGGCGATACCCTGTCCCATTTGATGTCAAATACTCTTAGAGGCTTTGTAGACAGAGGTTCATTTTTTACAGTATGTCAGAGGCCTTGAACGCCCATATGTATTCATGTTTTAAGAAAGATGGTTCATTAATACATTGCTTTCCCACTTATAGTTATACATTACGAGTTGTGCCCATGTTGGCCTAGTTATCAATGGCACTACGATAAGAAAGATATGTTATGTTGGTACTCGATTGAGTAAGGAACCCGGTGCCCGTCGTGACCCTTGGGTTTGGGTCGTGATAAGTACTCAATACCACCTATTGGATCGTTACTGTAAGGCCCCGAAAAATATTCGGTAAGTAATTTAACATTTCTTGGTGCCAAGGTTGGCTAATTATATTATTTTGTGTGCAAACGAGGACGATTAATATGATGGATATCAATTGGATATGGTAATAAGTGTATGAGGCATATTATAAGTGATTTGGGGTCTAAGGAATGGCCTAACTCTAAGCCAATTTGGAAAATTACATGATAGACTGAAATTCCTAATGAGTATGCACAAGACCCCACTTTGAACGAGCATATCTACATATATATATAAAGAGTTGTGTGACTGAAAGCCTATCAAATTGAATCCCATTGAGTCTAGTTTTCAATGTATCAAACCGTTCGTCAATTGGATATGTGTATAGAAAGTTATGGCCATTTTACCTGACCTATGTCATATGCATGCCCAGATGCGCGACCGTGCATATTTGGGAGTTTCTGCCTTGTGTGCGCGGCCACTTGCGCAGGTGCGTGGCCGCACACGTAGCAGACCTACGAATCCCCCCAAGGCCGGGTAGGGAGAGTGTATAAGTCATTTCTCTGAGCTAGGGCTTGCTCTATCAAGGGAAATCTGTCCTACACTTCCCTTCCATGAACCAAGGTAATGTTTTGGGAGTATTTTGAGTTGATTAATACCCCTAAACATCTATATTAACAAGTATTAATCTTGAAGATCCATAGATTTCTATTAAAATCCCCAAATTGGTCAAGAACACTACAAGTTGGGATTCTCAAGAGTCTTACAACAAGAGGTATGTCTACAATCTCTAACTACTCTATGGTGATTTTTTATGTATGAAATATATGTTAGGACTTATGGGATTGTGATTGAAAGCCATAAGTGCCTAACCTAGGCTGTGTTGGTGTTGTAAAGATTGTGAAATAGGTTAATAACTAGATTGATGGTTTGGGTGTAAATTGCTGGGCATGCATGTGCTAATGAAAGTTGTGGATGGCCTAGAGATGATGGTAAGGTGAATCGTTGGTATGGAATGTGGTTGTTAGGTGAAGAAATTCCATTGAAGAAGGTTGTAGAAAGATTTGCACATTAGATGTTTGATATAACATCTAAATGACTTAAAGTATAGAAATCTTACCAATATTGGTACAAATGTGTTGCATTGTTGTAGATTGAAGTTGTTTAGTGTGGTGGACCATCGTAGTATTGTTAAGCGGCGAGTTTCGGGTATGTTGGCTAAACTTTCTCTCTTAGAATCGAATTCCATAAACGTTTTCATAAGTTCAAGTATGGTTGGCTCAAAATGCCTAATTTCTATATTCCGGGCTATTACCTATAAATTTGACTATTCCGAAATGAGCCTTTTGACTAAAGATATATATTCAAAGTAAAGGTTGTGTATTAAAATATTATAGTTGAGCCGGGTTTCAAATGAAAGCTAGTGTGCCAGTTTGTGTGAGGAAAACTCGATATATTTAAGACTCATAATTGCTCCTATGTGTACCTAAAATCATGATTGAAAATGTCTTGTTGTTGATAATCTATAAAGATTCTTGAAAATTAATTAAGTGAATTGGGGATATAGAGTGTGGCCAACATGCCAAGAAATTTAAGTTATGATCATGGCTAGTGTTGCCAATGAAATGAGAGGATGTGTTAAAGATTATGAAATGAGCCATGACTCAACTGTTTAAAATTGATTTCGAAAATAGAATTGCCTAAAAGCTTTTGCACTCAATTCATGCCCATAAATGGCTATTTATAAATAATGCTTTGCTTTATAAATATATCAGGTGTGATTCGAGTGCTTACATACTCAGGTGTTGAAATTGTACATTGTCATTTCGAGGGGAAGAGTATTGCAAGAATAAATGGTATATTGATTGTTTATGATTTTGATGTGTGTTTTTATTGCTGGTTGGTATGCCCCCTTATTTTGGGAAAAAAACCTTTTGTGTTTAAAGTTTCCATTACTAATGAATTTGAGGTATATGATTTTTGATATAATCTATATGTTGATATTTGTTGGTGATATTTTAAATTTAAAGAGGTGAAAGTGTGGAATATGAAATATGACCACCGTGCCAGGAATAAAGAATCTTGTGAATGGCCAAATGAGCTAAGGAAATATTATTGTTGTTTGACTGGAAATACTAATTGGAATTTATACAATGTGAAAGATGTTGAGGTGAGTATAATTGTATTTATATTACCTTTGTGTACAAATCAAATTAATTTTTTGGGAGTATCATTAGTAAAACCGAGGAAGGGTGGGTCAAAAGTCCCACACCTGAAACTACATGTGCCGGTGTTGCAGTGGATTGTGATTATTTCCCCTTATTTGGGATGAAATTAGAATATTGGCAAAATTGTGTTTATTTCCTTTAATTGGGATGAACTTGGTAACAACTGTGAATTGGAAAAGTCAACCCATACGACATGTGTGGGAAGGCGACCTAGCTGATCGGGTGGAGATCGGACTCCATGTTGCTTTTCTGTTGTATCACATGTCAAACCACATTGTTCGTAGGGTGATGACCTAGCCGATCGGTCGTGATCGCACTCCGTGCTAACAAAGACGGTGGTATATTGGTGCTAATGATCTCCCAACCAAAAATATGTATTATTTTAGTATTTTGAAATTTTTTATGTTTTAAGTGGACATTTGGATATTGTTGATTGTGACTTGTTGTTTCTATGTGTTGCCTTTGGTTATATGGGCATTCTATTTTGAAAGAGGACATTTCTCTATACATACTAGTGCTATTCGACGGCGCTGATTTCCTTTTTCCGGGGTCGCTGCATCTTTAATGGATGCATGTGGTTCCACACAGGCGGCATTGAGTTGTGATAGCGGTACACTCTTTTCAGCTGACTTGGTTAGCCCAACTTCATTTTGGGGTTTACTCGGTTGAGCGCCAGTCGCATTCCTCGGTTTTGGGGCGTGACAGTTACATTCTGCACCTCTATGATAAACGTTCTTCGTCAAACAAACATGAAATGTATATGTGCTGGTAAAAAGATGCGGGTATCTACTCCTCATGATAGACTCGGACTCCCAAGTAGCCTTTTCAATCGTCTAACCTCTCTACCCCACTTTCAAGGAAGGAATATCTTTATATCTCAACTTTCGAACATGCTGGTCTAGAATAGCCACTAGCTCTTCCTCATAAGTCAGATTCTCATCAAGCTGCACTGTTCTGAAGTCTAAAACATGTGACCTATCCTCATGGCACTTCGGCAGCAAGGAAACGTGAAATACTGGATGTACCCCTGCTAGGCTAGGAGGAAACACAAGCCCATAAGCAAACCTCCCCAACTCTCTCTAAGATCTCAAATGGGCCAATAAACCTCGAACTCAACTTTCCCTGCTTCTCAAATCTCATCACGCCCTTCATGGACGACACTCGGAGAAGAACCTTCTCACTCTCCATATAAGACACATCCCAAACCTTCCTATTACCATAAATCTTTTTGTTGGACTGTGCTGAACGAAGCCGCTCCTACATCAATTTCACCTTATCTAAAGAATCACGAACCAAATATGTGGCTAATAATCTAGCGTCACCGAGCTCAAACCCACCAATCGAAGAAAGACATTGCTTCCCATATAAGACCTCATACGGAGCCATTTGGATACTTGACTGGTAGCTGTTGTTGACCCAAGGATATAATAGAGCATGCCCTCAACATGTCCTCCAAAATCTAAATGGTCCGCTCGGGCTGCCCTCTGTCTGAGGGTGAAACGTTGTACTCAGCTTAACCTGCATGCCCAACTCATGTTGCACATCTCTCCAAAAGTGTGAAGTGAACTATGTGCCACGGCCTGAAATGAAGAAATAGGCACAATGTGTAGGCGGATAACCTCCCTGATGTAATTCTGAGCCAGCCACTATGCATAATAGGAAGTTATCACGAGTATAAAATGTCCAGATTAGCCAATCAGTCGATAATGAACCAAACATCATCGTACTTCCTCAAAGTCCATGGTAAGTCTATCACAAAGGCCATAGTGATGATCTCCCACTTGCACTCTAGTATCACTAACTTCGGAGTCAACCCACCTTGTTTCTGATGTTCATACTTCACCTGTTGACAATTCAAACACTAAGAGAAATGTACAACAATGTCTTTCTTTATCTTCCTCCATCAATAATGCTGCTTGAAGTCACGATACATCTTCGTGACACCTAGTGAATTGAATACTATGAACTATGGGCCTCTCAAGGATCAATTATCTCAAACTATCAACATTTGGAACACAAATCTGCCCATAAAGCTGCATAGTACCATCGTCCCCAATCACAACCTTTTTAACACCGCCCTGCTGCAGCATGCCTTTCAATACCAACAGGTAAGGATCATCAAACTAGCAAGACTTAATGCGCTCCAACAAAGGTGACTACACCACAACATAAGTGATAACCTTACTAGGCTCCGAAATATCCAACCTCACAAACCAGTTAGCCAATGCATAAACATCCATGACTAATGGCCTCTCCACTACCAGTATAAATGCTAAAATACCCATGCTCTCTGCTTTGCTACTAAAGGAATCGGCTACCATATTGGCCTTCTTCTGATGATATAATATGGTGATATCATATTCTTTCAATAACTCTAGCAATCTCCGCTGCCTCAAATTAAGATCCTTTTGCTTGAATAGATGTTGGAGACTTCGATGGTCGGTATAGACCTCACATGGCACACCATAAACATACTTCCTCTAAATCTTGAGCACGTGCATAATGGTTGCTAACTCCAAATCATGCACATGGTAGTTCTTATCATAGACCTTCAGCTAACGAGATGCATAGGAAATCACCCTCCGTCCTGCATCAATACCGCACGAAGCCCAATACGTGATGCATCACAATATACAATGTCAGATCCTGAACCTGTGGGTCACACTAATAGTGGGGCTATAGTCAATACAGTCTTGAGCTTTTGAAAGCTCTCCTCACTCTCATTGGACCTTTTGAAAAGAGCACCCTTCTGGGTTAACTTGGTTAGTGGCGCTGAGATAGATGAAAACACTTCGAGAAAATGGTGATAGTAGCCCGCCAAACCCAAGAAGCTCCTAATCTCTGTAGCTGAAGTAGGTCTAAGCAAGTTTTGAACTATCTCTATTTATGTTTTTACCCTTGTCTAGAGACTTTATAGTGGTAACCTGTGTTTATCATTTTGTTTTATTCGTTATTGAGAACTATGAGACTAGAAGTGACTTTTTGTTACTCATTACGGTAGTTTTGATGTGATTTCTGGATGGTTGGTTACCATTTGTGGTTTACATGCTCTACCGGTATGGGGTTCAGTATGTGTTATGATTTTGTTAGCAGAATTGAATTAGTGGAAGGTTTCGGTTGGTACGATGTGTATACTAATAGTGATTCAGAGCTGAGGATGGGATCCCCGTGTTTTCATGTGATTTGATATGTTTGAACCAGAGTGCGTGTCGCGGTAGAGTTATATTAGGATGAGACCCTTGTGATTAATTCATATGTTTTGATCCTTCCTTGTGGAACTAACTCATAGGTGGGGTACTAATAGGGATTTGTGCATGTCGGGCTTGTTCAATAGTTCTCTCATGTGTTTTACTTTGAATACTTTTTTGCATTGTGCTTATTGGGTTTTAGCTTTCGAGGTGTGTGCCCAGGTGGCGGTGGGTGTGACTTGTATATTTGATTGAATAGTCATAGTATCTTCATGCTTCTTCAATCATTACCAGTGCGTTGGCGTTTTGGAACAGGGTACTAACCAATATGAGGTTAATTGCCGGTGCTGGATTTGATTATGGGCAGCTATTATGACCAGAGATGTTGTTATGGGCATATATATGATGTGGTACGTCATGTGGTTGTACTTGGTGGGTGTAGGAACGAGTTGTTGCAGCTAGTTGAGGCTGACACTGTGTGTCGATGTGGGAATCGGGTCTTTTGGAGATGATCGGATGGTGAAAATTTTGGTTCTAAGTCGTGTTAGTGTTGGTGGAAGAAATAATTTTCAGTTGAGATGGTGCTGACGGACCTATGTGGATTGGGGTGACGTGGGGTCATTGTGAATATATGTATGGTGAGTACACTTAGTGATTTGATGAATTCAGAATTCTTCTTGGCACGTTTGAGGACGAACGTTTGTTCAAGAGGGGGAGAATGTAACGATCCGACCAGTCATTTGAGAATTAGCGTCCTGTTCGGTTGCTTAATGTCTCGAGAATCTTCTTATTATGTGTTATGACTTGCGTGTCTGGTCGAGTTCAGTTTCCGGATGATCCGGGATCAATTTGGAAGAAGGATTCTTGTTCTAGAAGCTTAAGCGGTAAGAGTTACTTTTGGGTAGACGACTCTTAAACGGTGTTTTAATGATTCCAATAGCTTCGTATGGACAATTTGGACTTAGGCATGTGTCTGGATTTGGATTTGGAGGTCCGTAGATTAAGTTGATGCAATTTGGCAAAAAATTGGAAGAGTTGAAGTTTTGGAAGGTTGAGAGGTTTGATCGGGAGTTGAATTTTTTTAAATCGGGTTTAGATTTTGATTCCAGGAGCTTAATTAGCTCCATTATGTCATTTGGCACTTATGTGCAATATTTGGGTTCATTCCCAGTTGAATTGATATGTCAGGCACGAGTTTTGGAAGTTGGAATATTTGAAAATTCATAAGTTCGATTCGAGGTGTGATTCATAGTTTCGACATTATTTGATGTGATTTGAGGCCTAGAGTAGGTTTGTGTTATGTTACGGGGCCTGTTGGTGTATTTGGACGGGGTCCCGAGTGGCTCAGATGAGGTTCGGATCGTTTGGATCATTTTTGGTTAAGGTTTGTTGGTAGAGTTCTGGTGTGTCCGCATCTACGGAGGGCTAGTCGCAGATGTGAGCCTGCAAATGCGATACCGTAGATGCGGCACTTTGGTCATAGAAGAAAAGCATGATGGAAGTGGAAATCCCGCAGAAGTGGAGTTGAGGGTGCGTCTGCGCGTCCACAAGAGCGGCATTTTTGATCGCAGAAGCGGAGGGCAAAGCAGAAGCGTGTTATTTGTCCGCACCTGCGTTTACACAGAAGCGTAGCTTTTTCCGAGATGTGAAGGATGGCCTCCAGTGATTCTACGCAGAAGCAAATTTTTTTTTTCCAAGGCGACGCCGCAGAAGCGGCTAATATGTCGCAAGTGCAAACATGGCTGGGCATAAACATATATTTCGGGAGTCTGAGGATTTATTCATTTTTGAAGTTGTAGACCTTTGTTTTGGGTGATTTTTCGTGGATTTTTCAAGAAATTTATTGGGGTAAGTGTTCTTTTCCCGAATATTATTATATTTCATGAATCCATTGTTGTTTTCATTATTTAATTAGTGAATTAAGTGGGAAATTTGGGGAAAAATTGTGAAAACTTCTTAGACTAACCTTTGGAGATTTGAAAGGCGATTTGAGGTCGGATTTGAGTAATTCTTGTATGGTTGGACTCGTTATCGAATGGGTGTTCGGATTTCAGATTCCGAGATGCGGGCCTGGGGTTGACTTTTTATTTCTCTTTCAAGATCGAAGCTTTATTATCCGAAATATGTCTCTAGATTTGAGCCGTCCGGAGTTGTTTCGCACGAGAAGATCATCTTGGAGTATCGATCTAGCTTTTTTGAGGTAAGTATCTTGCCTAACTTTGTGTGGAAAAAACTACCCCCTTAGGATTTGAGTCATTTGTGCTAATTGTGACATGTGAAGGCGTGTACGCGAGGTGACGAGTATGTACTCGGGTTTATCTTTGGTAATTTTACCGTTTTTGCTCTTAGGTTCTTGTGTCCATTAAAGATGAAGCGTATTATCATGTAAATTCTCCACTTACTAAATTCACCCTTACTTGTCTTATTTGGAGTTGACTGATTCATGTTCTACCCTTGATGCCAATAAAACCTTACGTGCCTTAATTGAAGTTATCGCCTCCTTTATTGCCATGTTGACTTTTCCGTAATTGCTTAACCTTAATTGAAGATTTGCTATCCCTCTCATTGTTGACTTATCCTTATTTGGAGTCATTGATTCATACTATCTCTCTTATCGTGGGGTTGTACTTACGTGGAATCATTGTTGCACATTATCTCTCTCCTTGTTGAGCTATTTTTGTTGAAACCATTATTCTCTATTGTGTCTTTCATTATGAGCTCATTCTTTCGTTTATTTGTGTGCTGATGTTCTTGTGCAATTTATTTGCCATACTCTGGTGTTATTGTTCTTGTTGTTGTATCGGTGTTGTTGAGCCGAGGGCTATGAGTGGTTGTGGTATTGAAATTGTTTTAAGGAAACGTTGTCGCATATGAGCACATGTGGTATAGGACCTTATATTGTGTTGTTATGTTTTTGGCACACGTGATATTATTGAGAGAATTGTCTGGGTTTTCGCACGTGAGTTGTCCGTGCTATTGTTGTTATTGATATTTGCACGTACGGCGTAATAAGCCGGGCTATATATGTGCGTTTGCGCATGTAGCGAGACAAGGTGGGAATATTATTATACGCGTGTGGCGAGAAGGTGGTCCTTTACTTTATTATTACGCACGTGGCGAGACAAAGCAGGCTATGTCGGAGATGATTTGTAATGACTTGTGATGGCCTGGGGGCATTGTTATTGCTAACATTTGTGTAGTGGTGTGACTACCTTGTGTGAGTTGTACATTGTACATTTTGTGGTGATTGTTCCCTATGTGCCTTTCATTGTCTCTACTTTTACTTGTTGACTTGTGTTCTGATAGAACACTTGCACAAGCATACACGTAATTAATCACCCGTTTTGGTTTAAGAAGAAAAATCCTGATGTTATTGACCATTTACATGTACTCCCATTTACTTGCCTTCTGTGTGAGAGTTGTTCTATTGGAACGTGAGTTGTCCGTATGGTCATGAGTCATTATTGTTGTTGGCACGTGAGTTGTTCATTTGGATATTTGATATTGTCACTCCCTTGGCGCATGAGTCATCCGTGCGGTTATGAATTATAATGTGGGCATGAGATGCCAAGTGATTAGGGTTCATGAACTAGGACCCGTGAAATGTGAGGATGAGGTAAAGTACCTCGGGGAAATCTTTAAACAAAACTTGTGTGGAAGCGATTGCTCCTATTGAATTATTACTTGTTCCCTGTACTTGGTTTCACCGGGCATAAACTATGTTCGTCTTACTTTATAGTATTATTACTTGTTTGACCCCTGTTGCTAACCGTTGGTTCTAGCGCTTTATTGCGTGTATTGTTTTTGTTATATTTCCCATGCTTAGCTTTATTTTGACATTGCATTCCTGTTAGTTTCACATTCATACTGGTACAAGTTATTTAGTCCAGTAGGTGTCTTGACTGTCTCTCGTCACTACTCCACCGGGGTTAGTCTTGATACTTACTGGGTACCGTTGTGCTGTACTCATGCTACGCTTTCTGCACATTTTCGTGCAGATCAAGGTACCTTGGAGTTGTTGATCATTAGCGAGTTGATCGGGCATCGTTGTGGAGACTCAAGGTATACGTGCTGTCGCGTTTGCAGGCCTCGGAGTCACCTTCTGAAATCTTATGTTGTGCTATTTATTTTTATTCCGGAACATTTGTACTTGGTGATTTTCAAGTAAATTCAGTAGAGCTTATGACTTGTACTACCAGTTTTGGGATTGCTGGCTTGTATAGAAATTTCCATTTCGAAAATTAGAGTTGTTGGTTACATTTTGCCATTTTTTTCAGTAAGTGTTAGGCTTACCTAGTCCCAAAGACTAAGTTCCATCACGACATCCTACGGAGGGAAATCAAGGTCGTCATAGGGGATGAAGAAACAAATAACGAAGTATTATTAGTCAAGTTGGAGCTGCTCGACGAACGCAGGGACTTGGCAAATATAAGCATGGCAGCGAAAAAACAGAGAATGGAAAGAAATTATAATCGAAGAGCCAACCTTTGTTATTTCGAAGTAGGAGACTTGGTTTTGAGGAATGTAACTCAAAGCACCCGGGAGCTCAACACAGAAAAGCTAGGTCTGACGTGGGAAGGCCCTACCGGGTTCCAGCTGTCACCGGGAAAGGGTCATGCGAATTGGAAAATCAAGATGGAGTAAAGTTGACGAACAACTTGTATGTGGCACACCTCAAAAAGTACTATTGTTGACGAGCACCGCCTATACTGAAAGCATATACTGCATTTCTTTTCCATTCGTCTATTTTTTGTCCCAATTGGGTTTTTCCGGCAAGGTTTTTAACGAGGCAACAATGAAAAGAATACTACGAAGAAGGCTTCGTCAGCAGAAATAAGACCTTTAAATGACAAGGCATGCAGGAAACGAGCCACTACAAAGCGGTTAAATAGACATTTGCTCGATAGCAAATTTTCTACCGGGAAATAAATTTAGCAATCGAGCCAAAGGTTACCAGACCATTCACGAGTGCAAGCCACTGTGGGGATTGTTAGATAATTTTAGGATCAATAGAAAAGTTCCCAACGGGAAGTGAAGCTTGCTATCGAACTAAAGATTATCCAACCATTCACTAGTGGAATCTTCAAAGGAGCAAGACTTCCAGTGTTCAAATTCACAGTCTTCACATCCGAACCTTGGGGGGATTACATGAGAATATGACAACAATGATTGCCACATCGAACGGGACTACGACATCCAGGAATAAAGTGTATCATCGAGACCGGGGACTGTGTGGCCAGCCCCGCAGAAACAAGTTTTACAAGTTAGCCACAAGTAATGGAAATTTATTTTTTAGCACAACGAATGCTTATGTAATTTTGAAAATGGAAGGAATAAAGTAAAGTCCTTTTATTTTTATCTTGTTTCTTGTCCGAACGATGAATTAATTTTATTATTTGAAAGTTAAACAAGTACTTTCAATGCTAGTGTCACAATGAACATGACTCGTCCTCTTCAAGAGCACCGTAAACATAAGAGCGACCTCTCTTATGAAACCCTCACAGTAAAGGGTTGATTTCGGAAGAACTTATGCCCGGAATCCAAATTATATCGGGGGAAAATGCACCTGAAGCCTCGTATAACTCAACGCAAAGAGAAAAACTTGTGCAATACTTAAACGAATACATATTTCTATATACAACAACCGTGCCAAGCAGCACAAGTATAAGAGTATGCTAAATAAAAGCAAAGTGAAAAGAAAGCAAAAAGCTAAATTACTTCATCCCTAGAATTCGAGGGAACAGAAGCATCAACGCCATTAGGAGAAGTAGGTGGATCTTCCGCCGGCTCCGGGTCTTGACCTACAACATCATTCCCTTCAAGTTCCCAAGAATTCGGAATCGGAACTAGAGGAATCACTCACATCAGATTGGACCAGAAGGCCCCTTCGGGCAGTTGACTCCAGCTCACGGGCCTTGGTAATTTTGGCATCAATGTCAATGATGCCCGCTTTGGCCTTTTCCAAGGTTTGTCTTCTCATGCTATACATAGAATATGTTTCTTCAACAATGAAGAAAGCCACACGGCACTGAATTTCTTACATAAGTTGGTCAACCTCAGTCGAAAGGTTATTTAGCTCAGATCTAGCGGCCTGACGGCTAGCATCAAGGTCACAGATAGTGGAGCTATAACCTTTGTTATGCTTTATGACTCTCTTATGCCTCTCTTCCAACCGGGCATACTTCTCCTTAGCAGTAGAAACTTCTTCGGCTTTGGAGTTAAAGGCTGCCCCCAAATTATTCAGTCTTTTAACAGAGGCAGCCTTGCCATCGATAGCAGTAAGAATGGCATTCTAGACCTCAACACACTTTGTCTTAGCTTCTTCAAATTGTACCTTTAACAGGGTGGCCTATTGGCTGAGAGTCACTATCTGTTTGCTGCAACTGAGCCTCTAACTCAACGGCCTTAGCAGCTTGTGCTTCCAACCGGAAGGCAAGCAAAAATTTGATCTCGCTCGGTCAACAATTGATCTCGCTCGGAGGTGAGTTTCTCCTTGTCAAGGATCAACCTCTGAAGGCCTTCGGAACCATGGAAGTTAGCCTGCAAAATTGAAGTACAAATTAAAAATCCTTCCATAACAAAGAGAGAAGGAACAACAGAGGGAATAAGGATCGTACCTCCACTGTGTTGTGCATGCCATTGTTCACCATACATTTTCCCGAGAGAGGTTGTATTTTATTCCTATGCTTTTTCTGAATCCAGAGGCTTCTGATAATTAGCAAGTTCCATCGTTCGGGATAGCAGATGGCATTAGATAGAAACCGAGAAGGAGACACTCCTCCTCCTCTAAGGATCTTCGGAGGGGGCCGAATAGTTATGTCCCAAAGTCCCATGAACTGGGGACTAGGGAAGAGCGACATCCTCCTCTCGAACGTCTGCGGTCGGTGTAGATGATGTAGCAATTGCTGGTGGCGAAGGCAAAGTTGGCAAAGAACGAGATGAAGTCGATGGCATTGTTGGTTGAGAAGCAGTTGCGGTAAAAGCAGTGCTAGTTGTTGGTTTCTCATCAATCGGTTACGGGAGAGACCTGGTACCAAGCTTCATGGAAACGGGAACAACGACTGGGACTCGAAAGTGGGAGTTCGCATCTTCCACTATATCATATTCCCCCCTAGAGCATCAGGACATGATCCTCGGTTGGCATAACTAGCTCAACAAATTAAGCACTATGTTGAGCTGATGAAGGTCGTCATCTTCTATGTAGAGAAGCCTCCTCATCACTGGTTCCTCCATCATCATCGATCACCAAAGTGTCTACAGCTGGCTCGGGCGCTGCGGTCTTCACCTTTTTATTTTTGCCATCGCCCTTAGAGGAACGTCGTCTTTTTTGTTGCTTGTTCTCTGACCGGGGAATCATAGAAGAAGCACTTGCATGAGAAGCAGGCCCGACGAAACATGTTCGGGTGAAAGCCTGCTGTAGCAACCTCGCCGCATTAGTAGGATCAGCCAAAACATCCTCCTCAGGGACGGTAACAGAGCCTTAGAGAAGACTTGAATTCAGCTGGAAAGAAAATCTAACCAATTTTCCTATAAGAAAAGTAAAAACAAGATAAGTTAAACCTACTATGATTTTTGGCCTTCCACCCATATTTAAGGGCCTGTTGTTTCCACTTGCGGGTCTCTGGCATAGTGTGATGACCCAAAATGTCATCTCGTATTTTAGAACCCAATTCGGGATTCCGAGGCCTTCGAGACCTCATTTTTTCTCCTCGATTTGCGTGCATAGTCCGGGCGCATTTCCGGAAAGCCTTTATGTGAAAATTTGAGAAAAATATTAAGTTTTTCCTTTAAAAGTGATTTTAGTTAACTTCGGTCAACATTTTTGAGTAAACAAACCCGGACCCGTGATTTGACGGTCCTGGAGGGTTCGTAGAAAAATATAGGACTTGGGCGTATGCCCGGAATCAAATTCCGAGGTCCCTGACCCGAGTAATGAATTTTTTTTAAAAATTGTTAAACTGGAAATCTAAGGATTTAAAGAAATTGAATAGTGTTTGATCTCGTTGGTATGGGGCCCGTATTCTGGTTACGGAGCTCGGTACAGGTTTAATATAATATTTAAGTCACATCTGTGATATTTGGTGAAAACGGAGTTGATTTGACGTGATTCAGACCTTCGGTTGAAAAGTTAGAAGTTTTGAAACTTTCTTGAAAATTTCATGCAATTTGGTACTACATTCATAGTCCTAGATGTTATTTTGGCAGTATGATCGCCCGAGCAAGTTCATATGATGTGTTAAGACTTGTGTGCGTGTTTGGCTTGGAGCACCGAGGGATCGGGGGAGTTTCGGGTAGGCTACGAGATGTTTTAGACTTAGAAAACCTAGTGCTGGATAGTTGCAGAAATTTCGGGTCTCAGATCCTAGGAGCGCGGCCGCGGAATGAAATTCGCTGACCGCGGTGGGAACTTCGCGACCGCGGTAGGGTAAGGCTCAAAGTTCACGGTGCACCCATAATTTCGCGGACCACGGTGGGGTTCATGACCGCGCCCGGAATTTCGCGGACCGCGTAGTATAGATCAGAGGGGTGCTATATAAACGGGATTTTTCATTCATTTTTCAATTTTTCAAACCCTAAAACATAAGAGGCAATTTTTCAAACACTTCTTCTTCCCCAAATCATAAGTAAGTGATTCTTAACTCATTTCTTTCACTCTTTTACTTCCTTTTACAAGATTTCATCTTAGAGTCTAGGGTTTTCATGGTAGAATTGGGGATTTTGGGTAGAATTTGGAAATTTCAAAATTTGGGGATTTAGAGCACAAATTGAGGTCGTATTCCAAAACCAATTGTATATCTAGGCTCGGGGGTGAATGGGTAATCGAGTTTTGGTTCGAATTTTGGGTTTGGACCAAGCGGGCCCGGGTGTTGACTTTTGCTGACTTTTTCAAAAGAGACCTAAATTGAATTCCTTTCTATGGGTAGTTCATAAGGATTAAATTGAATCGTTTGGTTGGTAAATTGCTAGATTCTCTTTGTCCGGAGGCTTGTGTGAAGGGAAAAGCTGTGATTGAGCATTGAGTGGCACGTGGATGCGAGGCAAGTGTTGTGGCTAACCTTAGCTTGAGGGATTAGGTATTGTTGCCTTATTTGTTACGTGTTTAGTTGTTGAGTACGACGTATAGGTGAGGTGACGAGTATCTATACGTTTTTGTCGGGTCACAGCATGCAAGTGAGACTTGTACTAGTGACTGTTGTATTTCTTTATACGTACTGTTCATGCTTAAACTGGTTATTCTTCATATTAAATAAGTCTTATTATGTTTTCCTGATATTGGATATTGGTCGAGTATTGACTCAAGTTGAGATTTATATTGTGAAGTTAAATGTTGAAACGAGGTTGGTTATAGATGATTCCCCTGCTGGGTTGTTATTATTTCAGTTGTTTGCGTGAGGAAAAGTGTAAAGCATGAAGGGTGATGTTGTGCAAGATATTGTGAGCGAGTGTTAATGCACGAAGGGTGATGCCGTGCGTATTCTGATATTGATAATGCATGAAGGGTGATGTCGTGCAATGTTATGAGAGAGTTAATGCACGAACGGTGATGCCGTGCCATATCTATTATTTCTTTTGGTAAGGACGAGAGTAAAAGAATGAAAGGTGATGCCATGCCATTCTTATCTGATTTATATGGTGAGGTTGAGAGTAAAAGAACGAAGGGTGATGCCGTGCATTTTGCTGTTACTGTATTTACTTGTTGTTTCTGGGTCAAGGTGTACTAGCTATTTAAATTCTATACTGTGGTGATTGTTATCTTTGCAATCCCCTCAACATGTTTTCCACTTCCCATTATTTTCTGTTAAAGTTCCGTTATTGTTATTTCCTCGTATATTATTTAACTGCACAGGTTCATGTTATTTGTCGTATCCTAGCCTCGTCATTACCTTGTCGAGGTTAGGCTCGGCACTTACCATTACATGGGGTCGGTTGTAGTGATACTGCACTCTGCACTTTCTGTGCAGATTTCGGTGCCGAACCTCATTGATTAGAGTTAGGTTGCTGCCTTCAGTCCATCAGGAGACCCAAGGTTGATCTGCCAGCGTCCACAGACCCTGGAGTTCCCTTCCCTCTATCTTAGAATTTCATGGATTATGACACCAGATCTTTGGGTAGTCGTGTAATAGTATTTTAAACCGTTATACAGAATTTTCGTACTTCTTATTGGTTTAGTTTAAATTACTGTTAATTACTGTTTTGGTTAATGATTGGTGTGATAGAACAGTATCTGTTGGCTTGCCTAGTATTCTAAAAGTTAGGCGTCATCATGATCGCAACGGTGGGGAATCCGGGTCGTGACACATAGTACCATCCAAAATCTTCGGGACCCAGTGGTCCAAGACATCAACCCTTGGTGGTGTCCACCGAGTTGCTGAAATAAGTAAAGAAGAAGGATGAGTAATAGCATGGGATGATCTTTAACTAGAAGAGAAGACAGACGATGACCTTATGTGTATGGTTCCACGATTTAGGAAAGGATAAAGTTGTAGCCGGGCTGATGTTCTTGGTGGCAATAGCAACAAACCGTTCAAGCCATCCAAGGTCATTGTCGTCGTCCATACTGGTGAGCAAAGCTTGGTGACCATGTTTGTTGTAGTTTATCATTGCCCCACGGAAAATCTTAGGGGAATAAAGGTTCATCAGTCGAGCCAGGGACAACTCTTCCCCCATCTCCTGGCATAGACGCTAAAGACATGAAACAGTTCTCCACATAGAAGGGCTCACTTGTGCCAAGCAAACTTGGTAACGGAAGCAAAACTCCAAGATAACGGAGCCATCCCCCCCCCCCCCCCCAAATAAATGCGAATGGGCCCAAAGTGAAAGGATATGTATAAACATACGTAAAGCCCTTCTCGGAGAAGGTTACTGGCTCCGCTAGGTCAGGAGCGATGATGTTCAAATCTTGACCACCACAATGTTCCTTCACAACAGGGATCATAGAAGGACGGATGGAAGAAGGATATACACCAACAACCCATGTGCGGGAGTTAGCGGAAGGGTACTTCTCTTCGAAGTCCTTACTTGTAGTAAGCCTTACAGGGATGACGGTGCTCCACATAGGAGGAGCGACATCATCAGTGTTATCTTTTTTCTTTGAAGAATTTGAAAATCTGGAAAAGGAGGCCATAGTTATCAGAAGAAAGTAAGGGTTTTTCTCTAAAGAAGAAGATTAAAGGAAGTTGAAAACAAGTGTGAGTTCAGTAAATAGAGTTTGAGAGAGTTTGGAAAATTATAAAGTGTAAAAGGAGAAGATTGATGCGTATAAGTAAAAGAATAAGCGGCTAAAACCATGTCCATAATTACCTCGAAAACCAGCGAAAGTGTTGCTAAATCATGGAATGACGCGTGTTCAAGGCATTAAATGCGGAGAGACGTGCGTCTAATCAAATGCCAGAATCTTTTCAGAGGGGTCAGAGAATTTGCCGCCAAGAAAGGTATGTTCACAAAATTTATATTTATTTTAATTAGTTTAGAATAAAATACTTCTTGGTTTAATTCTTGTTTTGATATTTAGGATAGTCTAATTTAGTTAATAGTTGATAACAAGTCCTTGTTGTCGCGCCCCCCTTTTCTCGCGAAATCGGGTTTATGACATTTTGGCTGAGACAACTCTTTCCTTTTAGGAAAGGGGTTTGCATTTTTGAAGAGTCGCCACCTAACGATTTAAGGTGCGCTAGGGCACCTATAGGGTTCATTTATAACTACGTTAGATAACCAGAGACAGGGTAAGGGCTTCAAATTATCCTAAGGGGAAGGTGTTAGGCACCCCTCAGGATCCACTAGTGGGGTTCCCGGCCAGACAGTTTTTGTGTGAATTTGTACAATTAGCAAATAAACAAGTATGGCTCAAATAGTAAGGGATTTAAGTTTAAATACACAGATGCTTGAAAAAAATGAAGTTAATGAAAAGAAGTACAATCTAAGCGTATTTGTGAATGTAAAGGAGTGTCCTAGATTGGTTAGCCTATAGGATCACATCAGTAGAATGCCCGGTAGTCACTCCTTAAAAAGGGGCTACGCGTGGCATTAGAGCACCGGTCATCATATCCATATATACCTTTTCCCGCCCCGTGAAGGTAATTAAAGCGAGGGTTGGTCTCGACCCCTATTGCATGTTGTTACCCGTCCATTCCTATCAATCCCGGAGGAATTTAGGACTCCTATCATATAAATTGGGGGGGGGGGGGGTTCTAGGCATACCCTCAGGTTTAAAGGGCAAAATACTCGACAAATAAAACACATAGGAGTGCATTTAGGGGGTAAAACACAGAAATCAGATAGAAGGCTCAGATATACCTCCACAAGTAGTGCACATAGGCAGCACGACTCATACGCAATTAAGGTCTAAATTCAGATCCTAACAATGTATTTAAGTGATAACAGTGGGACCAGATTTATTACATGACTCAGAAAAGAAGTCCGAATCAGGCTTGCCTACTGATTTTAACACGTTGACAGTTAAACACTAATCACAAAGACGGTTCTGGTTTTATTTAAAGTTGATTGCCTAAGGCTTGCCTAGGCGCGGAATACAGATGACTAAATTTTATATAGTGAAACAAGGTAGGTTTTTAAAAGCGGACTCTTGAATCCTTATAGGCATGATATCTAATGACAAATCAAGGCAGTTTTTGTAAGAACTTGTTTTAGAGAAAATAAACCATTAGTTAAACCTGTTTCGAAACGAACTAAAATGTGGACTGGGTTGATTTATTTAACAAAACTAGTTAAGATCTATAGGCAGAATTTCTAGAGTTATTCCCTATAGGTATGACATCTAGTTGTTTAACACTGATTTCAGAAACATTATAGGCATGATGACTAATGAAAGAAAACATGTAACACTTGTTATAACAGAAGGCTAGATTAAATTATATCCTATAGGTATGGCATCTATTTGTGAAACTGATTTTAAGACCTATTAAATATGATTTCTAACATGGTAAGGCAAGTATTGTAAAATCCTACTAAACATGATTTCTAACATGGTAAGGCAAGTATAGCAAAACCCTATAGGCATGGTTTCTAACATGGTAAGGCCAAACATAGTGAAATGTAAAGTCCTATAGGCATGGTTTCTACCCGCCTTACCCCACAAACATGTAAATACCCGCCCTTTTCACTAGTTAGACCAATATTCGTTTACAAATTATTACAGACCCTGTGAATAAATTATATAAAAAAAGTAAAAATTACACGATAGAGAGCCTGAAACAGGCCCAAACTTTCAGCACCTGATTAGCACTTTCTCCCTGAGTGATGTAATAAACCACCTCAAGTGCCAAGATTGTTCCATAGCCTTTCTCATATCTGGGTGTCTCAAAGTTCCCAAAGGACCTCAAGGGATCCCGTGCAGTGCTCACACCCAGATTGTATAACCAAGACAGAGTAAGTGCAGTGTGGAAAGGCCAACTTTTATGTGTCCAAGTTCAGAGGGAACTCAAGGGTCCCAAGGCAAGGCTCACACAAAAGCGGCAGAACCTAGTGGTCTAAGAGTATATGTGGGAGTGCTTGACATAGATTTAAAAGAGTTGAGTTGGAAATTTTTTTGACAATGATTAGTTTGAAATAAGTTTTGGAAGGCAATAGAAGAGTTTGCCTTAGTGAAAACCAGCTTGAAGAAGAAAAGAAACAGGACAATCAACAACTCAAGACCAAATCAACATACATAGTCCAAACACAAACAGGGAAAGGAGGAATTGGGGAAAAGTAGTTCATATGCGAAAGCGTATTTGCACACAGGTTAACACCAGAGAAGTACTACAGAACTTAAATAGTCACAGCAATAGTCTATCACAAAGTGTTCATGACATGAGCTTAATAGCATCAGATTTAAGGGGTGCTAAACAGAGTTACACATTATGTTTTGGGGAAAGGGTTTAGGATCACATAGTAACTAGGTGTCATGCTTATAATGTATTGGGGGTTAGGGGGTAGGGCAGAATAGTAGTAGAAAATGTAAGAAAGCAGTAGATATGCTGAATTACAGGGTAATCACATGGCAAAATAGGCATGCTAATTGCAAGGGAGACAGCAGAACCAAAAGTAGAAACATAAGAGAAACAAAAGAAAGTGCAATACAAATAGAGACATACTGTTTTGGAGGTTGTAAATTAAACTGAAAACATACCAGTAAAAATGAGAGAATAGGTGCAGAGTGAGGAGTGAAGAGCATTACAATGAAGGGAAGTAGAGAAGTAGTATGTAGAGCAGTAGAGTAGTAGAACAATAGAGCAGTAGAGCAATGTAACCACTCAGTTTTGGGCTTGTAGCCAACTGAGTATCAAGTAAGAGAGTATGTATGTGTGTAAGAGAGAGTTCAGAACAATGTCATTGTTCGTCCCTTATGCTAAAGAGAGGGTAGAGTATTTATAGTTTTAGATAAGGCAGGAAAATAAGGTAATAGGTTTTGACTTAGCACAATTATAGAAATAACACAAATCAGAATCAGTTAAAGACCCGGACTTCCTTCAATTAGGAGGTCATAGTTCAAACGGGTACAAGTTGTATCAAATAGGGAAAAGAATTACATATAACACTGATTTTACCACAGTAGGAGTAGTAAAAGCATATGGCATGTAATAAGGACTAAGTACAGAATATTTTCAAGTAAGGAAAGTACACGTTAAATAACTAACAACATATTTGTGCACATAAATAAGGTAGAGTACAATTTTAATTCTGAAAGTTAGTTCAAAGACTCACGAATGAGATTGAAAATCACAGGGAATCAGCACTAACTAAGGAAAGTATCACAAAAGTAAGGAAGTAATTCGAAAAATCAGTACAGAATTACAAGGAAAATACACAAAATCACAGATTCAGGGAAGATATCGCAGGTCTAAGGAGATTACACAAAAATCAATATAAATTATCATGTGAAGAATCAATAAAATAAATAGTCGGGCCTATTAAACGATAAATAACATGTTTGAACAAAATCAGGGAAACCCTAAGAACGGATTAGAGCAAGAAGCGCAAAAGCATATAGAACATATATGAAACCTAGAATGTTCATGAGAGACATGCAAACACATCGCAAACAGACTCAAACTTCAAATCGAATCCATAAGAATTAGGGTTTCTTAACGAAAATGAATCGAGCAAAACGAAAGACTCAAGTGATGTTTAATCATGTTAAAAATCACAAAGTAATTGCTAAAAATAAGAAAGGAATCATTTTTGCAAAAGGGTTTTGAAACCCTAGTCTGGAAAATGAGGAAATCGTTTGAAATCAGAGAAATCTTTTGAGGAAAACAGGTGAGAACCTTTAAAGACACATAGATCCATCACAGATCTAAAAAGATCGGAGGATTTAAAGCTAGGGTTTTCCAGAAAAGTAGTAGAGATGATAGAATAGGTCATATAGATCCGTAATAAAACAAAAAGAAGCTCTTACTCACAAACAGAAAATAGCCTGAGACAGGCTCATAAACAAAGTTCCAAACCGGAACCAGTTGGGGTTCCCTTGAGAAGATCTCAAGGATCCAAGAAATCGAAGAGCCATGGCGTGTGGAAGACCAGGCCCGGTCGGAGTAGACGTAGAAACATCGTAGGAGGGGTTCACGCCGGTGACGGTGATTAGGGTTTAAGTTAGGTCCCAGAGAGAATTTGGAGAGGAAGGGATTCAAGGGCGGTGCAAATGAGAGAATGGGGTAGGGTTTGTTGGGTCGTTGGATTAAAAAAGGAAAGAAATAACGTGGACCGTTGATCTGGGAGATCAACGGTCCAGATTAAAAAGGGTAGGTTGGGTTCCGGGTTTGGGTATGCGTTAATAGGGCGTGGGTCGGGTTTTAATTGTAAAATTGGGCTGGGAATTAGGGTCCTGATTTGGCTATAATTGAAAGCCAACTTGGCTATATAAATAGCCAGTTTTTCCCTATTTAATTTATAAAAAAAATAGTAGATAATTTCTGAAAAAATAATTTAGAATGCTAAAATGATTTAGGATACATAATTAGCAATTTAAAATACAGGATCCAATTTTATGCATATAAAACATAATTATATCTTAAAAGGGCTAACATTGCAATTATGTGCAATTTAGCTTTAAAAATACTAAATGTAATCGAAAAAAATATATAAAAATTACCTGAGCCATATTTTGGCATAAATATAGAAATCCAATTGATGAATTATCAAAATAATAATTTTAGAAATAATTATTGGGGATTTTATGGATAAAAAGGGAGAAAATAAATCAATTTAAACCTTTAAAATTATGGAAAAAATAATAAAAACCTTGGGCGTTCTTATATGCATTTAATAGGAAAAACATGGGTATCAACAGCTGCCCCTCTTTACTCGGGAAGGATGAAAGAATTTTCTAGTAATGAAATGATGGCCAATTTTGACCGAGCGAAACGGTTTGAGAGATTAGGCCGCACCCTGGCTTCTGAGCTGCCTACATATTCCTGGTTCTATAGGAATCAGGTCATGTGTAGTTCTGGATTCATCGGCGAAGTTTACCGGTGAAGTCATCTCAAGAGCGGACGCAACATCTAGGGCCGGGTGAGTGAACGGTTTACGGGAATGGTGAGGTTTGATATGGATGGGAAAACTGGAGCGGGATAGCCGTTGCTCGCCGGGTTAACTGCAAATAAACGACAAAAGCATATATTACGTAATTTAAACATGATGCAAATTCCCGTTGGACCATGAATATTGTCTTTGGACGGTAAGGAATGGCGTCCTCAGACCATCATGTCGTGGGCCATGGGTTGTTTGGAGTAGGATTCGCAAGCCATGAAATGATGTTCTCGGGCTATGAGGATGGTGCCTCCGAACCATGATGCCTTTGAATAATGATACGCAAAAGATTGAAAGAGGTCCTCGGGCCATGACATGGTGTTCTCGGGCCATGAAGATGGTACCTCCGAATGATGACGTCTTTGGACGAGTTGGAGATATTTCAGCCCATGAAGGATGTAGTAGTTGATGTGGACAAGACAGAGCTTAATCTTGCGAATTGAAGGGCATAACTTAGCCCGTAAGAAAAGCGAGATAAATAGTGATTAGTTTCGAAGAAAAATTGGAGGCAGAGCTTAGCCTCGAAAGGCAGGAGAGCAGCCTTATGCAAAGATGTGAATGCAGATGGAGGTAGAGCTTAACCTCGGAAGGCAGAATGGTGGCCATATGCAGATTCGAAGGCAGAATGGTAGCCTTATGCAAATTGGAAGGCAGAATAGTAGCCTCATGCAATGCGGATGCAGATGGAGACAATGTTTAATCTTGGAAGGCAGAATAGTAGCCCTATGCAAATTGGAAGGCAGAATGGTAGCCTTATGCAATGCAGATGCAGATGGAGACAACGTTTAGTCTCGAAAGGCAGAATAGTAGCCTTATGCAAATTGGAAGGCAGAATGGTAGCCTTATGCAATGTAGATGTAGATGGAGAAATTGTTTAGTCTCGGAAGGCAGAATAGTAGCCTTATGCAAATTGGAAGGCAGAATGGTAGCCTTATGCAATCTAGATGCAGATGGAGACAGCGTTAGTCTCGGAAGGCAGAATAGTAGCCTTATGCAACAAATGGCGGTAGAATTTTCCTAGCTGATAACAGATTGTGGCATCATGATTGCTGGGAGCATTGTGACATACGGAACATCACTAATGTGTGCTGATTGCAAATATTTGCAAGTGCAACGGTTCTGAGAACAATGTTTGTCCCTTGGGAGTGTAGTATGTTTAAGGATTTCGCAATCCTAGTGCCTGCATCAAAAGAAAAATCGTGAGTTTTGTAAGGGGGAGGTTAGTTCGTATCCCCGTTGGCTTGCTTGACTTGTTCGGCTTTGATCTGGTGATACCGTCTGTATCATTGGGGTAGTGTTGCCAAACAAAGCAGTTTCAATAATAAACATGCATGATTTTGTAAAAGTATTACATAAATGTATAATTAAAAAATAGCTTTTAGATGAACCGACGACTGTAACGTAGTTCAGGAAATTGCAACCTTTCCTGCTATTGAGGGCCCTCCTCAAAATTCTGCCCCGGTTTGATGGGTTGACAAGTCTGACTGTTGCTCGTGCGGCAATTGGCTGAAATTACTTCGGAATTTTGAGGGTCCTCCTCAAAATTCTGCCCTAGTTTCCAATTGCGGTGGTAAATGAAAATTTTATTAAATTGTGACCGAACCCATAGGGCTGCCTACGTATCCCCTCTTAAACGGGAATTAGGTCAGGCGTAGTTCAATTTACATCATATAAGGAAAGCATAAAGATTACACATAGTAACGCTTGACTGCATCTGAATTGATCGGCTTTGGCCAGACTTCTCCGTCCATTTCTACAAGTATGCGGGCTCCTCCTTTCAGAACCCGGTGAACCATGTATTGACCCTGCTAGTTGGGAGAGAACTTCCCTTTGGCTTCATCTTGATGCGGAAAAATTTTCTTCAACACCAGTTGCCCCGGTGTGAACTGTCTTCACTTGACTCTTTTGTTGAAGGCTCTGGACATTCTGTTCTGATAAAGTTGACCATGGCAGAGTGCATTCATTCTCTTTCCGTCTATAAGGGCTAGTTGCTCATAATGGCTTTTTACCCACTCTGCATCGTCAAGCTCAACTTCTTGTATGATCCTTAGGGAAGGAATTTCTACCACAACGAGAATGACAGCCTCTATACCGTAAACCAGCACATAGGGGGTTGCCCCGGTTGATATGTGGATTGTGGTGCGATATCCCAGCAGAGCAAATGATAATTTCTTGTGCCACTGTCTGTGATTCTTTATCATTTTCCTCAATATCCTTTTGATATTCTTGTTGGCAGCTTCTACAGCTCCATTCATCTGAGGACTGTAGGCTGTGGAATTCTTATGTTTGATCTTGAAAGTTTCGCACATAGCTTTAATCAAGTCGCTGTTGAGGTTGGAGCCATTATCAGTAATGATTGGCTCTGGAATTTCGAATCGACAAACAATGCAGTCGCGGACAAAGTCTGCCACGACTTTCTTAGTCACTGCTTTGTAAGATGCTGCTTCGGCCCATTTCGCGAAATAGTCGATGACTACTAGGATGAACCTGTGTCCGTTAGAAGCGGCAGGCTCAATTGGTCCAATAACATCCATTCCCCAGGCGGCGAACGGCCACGGTGAGCTTGTTGCGTTAAGCTCGTTCGGAGGTACCTTTATCATGTCTGCATGTATCTAACAGTGGTGGCATTTCTGGACATACTGGATGCAGTCCGTTTCCATAGTCATCCAAAAGTAACTAGCCCGGAGTATCTTCTTTGCTAAGACAAAACCGTTCATATGTTGACCGCAGGTGCCAGCATGAATTTCCACTAGTAGCTTGGATGCTTCCTTTGCGTCGACACATCTTAATAATCTTAAATCGGGAGTCCTCCTATACAGGATTCCTCCGCTGTGAAAGAAGTTGTTGGACAATCTCTGAAGTGTGAGTTTCTGAGTTGGATTTACAAGCTCTTGGTACTCTCCTTTTGCCAAATATTCCTTGATATCATGAAACCAAGGATTTTCGTCTGCTTCCTCTTCGAATGGGCACAGTAAGCTGGCCGATTATGGATTTTCACTGGAATGGGATCAATGAAATTCTTGTCGGGATGTTGTATCATAGATGATAGGTAGCCAATGCATCGGCGAACTCATTCTGGATTCTGGGAACATGTTAGAATTCCATCTTCGTGAACCTCTTTCTCAATGTCTGTACGTGATGCAGATACTGTAGTATCTTGGAGTTCTTGGTTGCCCAATCTCCTCGTACCTGATGTATAAGTCTGAATCTCCAATTACTAGCAGCTCTTGAACGTTCATGTCAATGGCCATTTTGAGTCCTAAGATGCAGGCTTCATATTCGGCCATATTGTTGGTTCAGGGGAACCTGAGTTTGGTAGACACCGGATAATGCTGACCGGTTTCTGATATTAGGACTGCTCTTATGCCAACTCCTTTGAAGTTTGCGGCTCCATCGAAGAACATTCTCCAACCGTCATAGGATTCCGCAATGTCTTCTACTATGAATTATACCTCTTCATTAGGAAAATACATTTTCAGGGGTTCATATTCTCCATCCACGGGGTTTTCAACAAGGTGGTCTACCAGTGCCTATCCCTTGACCGCTTTCTGAATTACGTAAATAATGTCGAACTCACTCAACAGGATTTGCCACTTGGCTAGCTTGCTAGTGGGCATGGGCATCTGAAAGATGTACTTCAAGGGATCCATTATTGATATGAGATATGTACTATAGGCACAGAAGTAATGCCTCAGCTTCTGAGCTATCCAAGTAAAAGCACAACAGGTGCGTTCCAATAGAGAACACTGTCGACACCCCTTTTTCTTGCGAAATCGGGTTTACGACATTTGGGAAGACAACTCTATTCCCGTTTGGGATTTGGGTTTTTGGATTTGAAGAGTCGCCACCTAATGATTAAGTGCATTAGGAAACTAAGGGTTTTTGAGTTGGAAAACAAGAGTTCGGGTAAGGGCTAGAAATTATCTCGAGGGGAAGGCATTAGGCACCCCTCAAGATCCACTAGTGTGGTTCCCGGCCATGTTATATTGTGACTTTAAATACAAACAACAAGAAGGCAAACAAATACAAAGGGGGTTTTCACATAATAGTTGCAAGAGATTAAGGAAGTTAAAGAAACTGAATCTGAAGCAGTTTGAAATCTTGAATAAAGGAAGAAATTTCATATAGTTGTAGCAAGTTAAAAGCAGTTTTAAAAAAAAAGCTGAAGTTTGGCAAAAAAGTAGTTGGAATTCTGAAAATAAAACGTGTAAATAAGGGAAGGAATCCTAGGTTTATACATAATATGGATCACTCCACACAAAACCCGGTAACCGTTTATACACGTGGTGTTATCGCGTGGTCATCATATCCATATCTACCCGTTCCCACCCTGTTAAGGTATTAAACGCAGAATGGTCTCGTTTTACCTATTGCATGCTACTACCCGCCCCATCTTATCAGTCTCGGAGGCACTTAGGACCACTAATACTAAAGGGTAGGATATTAGGATGATTGGTTTCAAAGGATAAAAATCTAAGGCGACATACAAAACATATACTGCATGTTTGGGGAAGCATGTAGACATATAAAGGCTCATATAAACCTCCTCAAACAAAACACATAAATAGCATGACTTAAACACAATTAAGGCCTCAAAAGATAGAAGTAGTTAAAACTTGGTTTTGAAAACGAAGTAGTAGCAATAATAGCACGATTCTGGGCAGAAATGAGTAACCTAGTAAATAAAATCAGAAGCTCAATAAAAGTAAGTAGGTGCATCATTTCAAAATCGTTTTCAGCAGAGTTTTGTTTAACAAAAAGCTGAGTGAACTTCAGAAAATCAAAACAAGAATAGGAATGGCAGAGTCGAATCTTAAAGAAGTTGGTTGGTTTTAGGCTAATAGAAACACAATTGATCAGTTCTTAACGGGCCTAAGGTTTGCCTAGGCGTCGTTACACATTGCATGATTATTTATAAAGGAATGGACACACCTATTTGATTTTGATTTACAAAGGTACGCGTGATACAGTATTTGTAGAAAAACCTTTCAAATTACTTAGCCATATTTTAACACGGTTATTGGACTTACATGAATTAACCACTGCAACTCGAACAAGTAAGAAGTCCTATGGGCAGGATATCTAATGCACATAAGAGTTCCTAAGAACATGATTTCTATTATGCCAATGCAGTAATGACAAGTTATTTGGCTTGTTGTTAATTATTTCTGGTTATTAACTGATCGTGGTTACATGACGAGCGTAATGACAGTCTGAAAATAAAGAGCCTAAAGCAGGATCTCTAATGAATGAGATGCATGACCTATACAGGTTGTCAATTGCGCAAATAAATAAATAAAAATCCTATAAGCATGTTTTCTACCCATGATTTATACTAAGCATGCATAGCCCTTCCCCATCTTCACTATTCACCCCCAATTGTTTGTTTACAAATTATTACAAACCAGTAGCATCTAAATTACAATACTAAAGAACAGAAAAATAACAAGCTATGCTATGGGGAGCCTTCAATCAGGCCCAATCTTCCAATCTCAAACCCCTTCGAGTTTACAGCCTTTGCCATGGTCTAGGTGCGGCAAAGCTCCCTAGGACCCCATTGGGTCCCAGGCCAATGCCAGCACCTAGACATTTTAGAAGAATGCAGGACAGGTGCAGTGTGGAATACCAGCCTTGTGTGTCAAAGTTCAGTGAGCACTCAGGGGTACTCAAAGCAATGCTCACACGAAGGGGGCAGAACCTATTTTCTAAGAATAGTGTGACGTGCAGGAAGAAGTATTTAAAAGAAGAGTTTTAAGAAAACAAGGGGCTTGTTTCGAAAGAAACAACAGAAACAGTAGCATAAGATTGCATACAATGATCATGAGAAAGGAAGCAAATATATCACACAATGCTAAAAGGGATGCAGGTTTAATGAACAGGACTACACAGAATCAGGGGATTCAGGGGACTGGGAAGCAGCAAAGTTAGGCATGCTAATGTGTGACAACAGGACATAGGCATAGCAAATAAAATTAGGAGTAAACAAAGTCAAACATAGCATGTAAATCAGAAGACATGGTTAAGTGTTAAAGCACATAGTCAATCACACATTGAGCAAGAGAAGCATAAGTAGAAGAAAATGCAAAGATAATGAACTGAAACAAAAATAAATACATTGGTGTGAGACTTGAAAAATTAATCATGACATACCAGTTAAAGAGCAAAAGCAGGATGCAACGATAAAGGAGTAGCACTATATTAGCCTTGGCTTTCAGCCGGCTAATAATAAACAGGAGCAAAGAATAGTAATAGAGCAAGAGAGCAAGAGAGAATGCAAATTTGAAAGTATTCAGTGGTGTGTAAGTCAGAGGACTGTTGTCCGTTTGTGTAAAAGACTTAGGGTATTTATTGTTGAAAGTAGGGGGTAAAATAAGGTAAAAATCACAGAAATATGTTAATTGAAGAACTCGGGATCAATTAATCAAAGAATCAAGGAAGTACTCCCACTAATTAAGGGAATCAAAATCAAACAAAAATATTCAGCACCATATAAGGCAAGTAGGAAAAACAGTGTATGAATAAATAAAGGAAAATCGAGATTCAGTATTGCACATAGTAGCCAATTAAGACCCAATTCAGGAAAATCCTAATTAAGGAAAGGCTTAAAAGAACAGAGTACTATAACAAACAAGGTAACAAAAATCAATTAATTCAAATGGGCGAGTAGAATGCTAGGGTTTTAAAAGAAAGTTTTTGAATTACCAATCAATCAAGGAAAATCAGAATCAATCGTGTGAAGTCATGATTCTGCATTTTTAACATATAAATAGAGGTGAATGAACAAAAGTAGCGAGCCAAAATTAGCTATATAGACATAAGGGGAACAAGAGCTGAACAAACACAATCATTCAGAGCTAGTAGAAACAAGTTAAGATTCAGTAGGACATATTCGAAGCATGGTGACCATGAAACATTAATAAGAGTCAAGGGATATCAGGCTAACACACACAATCAAACGAAGGAGCATGCTAAGCACATAGAATCAGAGTAAAGAGAATCGTGCTAACACGCATAATCAGACGAAGGCACACGCCAACACATAGAGACAAGGCCAAGAAAATTAGTCTAACACACATAGTCAAGGCAAAGAGTCATGCCAACACCCATAATCAAACTAGTAAACATTTTAGAAATAGGGTTTTTAGCAGAGTCAAATTAAAAGCAGACGGAAGGCCCTGGTTTCATGACATCAAGAATTTTTTGGCCGAAGGAAAAATACTCCAGATGCTTGCAAAGCGCTAACTCAAAAGCGCACTCTTGCGGAAGGTTTATCTAACAACTTCTTTCACCAACGGAGGAATCCGGTATAGGAGGACTCCCGATTTGGGATTGCTAACGGTGTGTCGAAGCAAAGGAAGCGTACAGGTTAATTAGAAGAAGTTTCATGTTGGGTAACTGCAGTTCCGCATGATGAATGGCTTTCTCTTAGCCAAGAAAATTACTGCCGCAGACTGCGAGATCTCATCCTTTTTGTGCATCGTGACTTTGGAGAACGGACTGCATATGATTGTGCTCATGCTCATGCCAGCCAGGATGAAATTATGACTCCTCATGATCAAGTATAGCTACTTACAGAAGATTACAGCATGATGACACCGTTGTGACTGCGCGCGGACTTAGCTCACTGCAATCCGAGGCTGCTGCCGCATGACAGTCTCTATCGTTCCTTGGCAAAGCGATGGGTGTCATCGGAGCGAACGGCGCCTATCGAGGGCGCGAGCCTCGTATTCGCAAACATTAAGGGGGCTCCATTAGTGGAGTAAGTGCTCACCTTCTATCATAGGCATATCTGATGCTATTATACAAACTCTGATAGCGAATGTAGGATGGAATAGAGATGCGCTTAAGGTACATCTTGATAACGGCTATAGTGTACCAAGAGAGGGTTGATGGCAGATCTTGTCCAGCGACACGTATGCATTCGCCGGTCGGCATTCCACAGACGTCAATCATTACTGATTAATGTTACATTCTCAACAGTTATCTGATGAAAGCAATGTGTGAAACATTCAAGATTAAACACAAAAAACTCTACATCCTACAGACCCTCAGCATGAATGGGAGCTTGTTAGAAGAAGCAGCCAATAAGAACATTCCAAGAAGGTTACTAAGGATAAAATGATAAGAGAAACACAACAGCAGTGGCACGGAAAAGCTATCATTTTGCTTTATTGGGGGGTACCTGTACCACGGTTCGCACACAACCGGGCGACTCCCATAAGTTGGTTTATGTACCGAGGCAGTCATTTGTGGTCGAGGTTAGAGATTCCCTCCCTGAGGGATTATTACAGGGAAGCGGGAACTTGAAAAGATGCAGAAGGGGTAAAGGAGTCGCTACAAGCAGTAACCCTTATAGACGGAAGAGAACAAATGCAGTTTTTGCCAATGGTCAATTGTATTTCAGAACAGAATGTCCAGAGTTATCAACAAAAGAGTCAATCCAGACAATTCACCACCGGGGCAGCTGGTGTTGAAGAAAATTTTCCCGCATCAGGAATGAAGCCAAAAGGAAAGTTCTCTCCTAACTGTGCAAGCGCCCGTACATGGTTCACTGTGGGTCCTAACAGGAGGAGCCCTCTTACTCGCAGAAATGGATGGAGAAGGCTGGCCAAAGCCAATTAATTCAGATGCAGGCAAGCGTTATTTTTTGTGTAATTCATTATGAATCCCTTTATTGATGTAATTTGAACTACGCATGACTGAATTTCCCGTTCAAAAGAGGGGGATTACGTAGGCAGCGCCTGATGGGTTCCAGGTCACAATTCAAATAATAATTTTGTTTTTCCCCCCGAATTGGAAACTGGGGGCAGAATTTTGAGAGGGACCCTCAAAAATCCGAAGTCAACTTTCAGCCATTCATCGCACGCAGCCTGTCAGAAACCCCAGCCAGTAAACTGGGGCAGAATTTTGAGGAGGACCTCAAAATTCCGAGAGAAAAAAGAAGGGTCGCCAATGTCTTTGAACTCGCGTCGCAGTCGTCGGTTCATCTAAAAGAATAATCGTTTTAAAATTATGCATTTTACATTTCATTATTTTTTATTAAAAAAAATGCTAATTTCGTATATTTAACCGGTCATGCATGGCTACCATCAAATTGCCTTTTTTTTAGCGACGTTTACCCCAATGAAAACAAAGAGTCGGAGTAGGACGGAAGCGGAGTCCACGGAAGACGAACTAACCTTCCCCCTGACAAAACTCACGATCCTTCTTTGAACTGCAGGCACGCCCAAGACATTAGATACCACTCAGATACGGTTACATACTCCCTTTGCAGGAGTACAATAACTCAGATATTTCATCGCCTCATTTTATAAGTGTTGTCCGCACATGACGTCGCCCGGCGGCCACAATGGACACTAATCAACTCATCAAACTGATCATCTATCAGCTAAGAGATTCATTATTATTCGCTTTATTTTTTTCTGCATTTGCATAAAGCTACATTTCTTGCCGTTCCGTGAGACTAAAGCAATTGTCTCCATCTGCATTTTTTCTTGCATTGCATAAGGCTACCTTTCTGCCTTCGAGGACTAAGCATTGTCTCCATTGCATTTTTTCTTTGCATTGCATAAGGCTACTTTTTCTGCCTTTCCGAGACTTAAGCGTTTGTCTCCATCCTTGCTTTTCCTGCATTGCATAAGGCTACCTTTTCGCCTTCCAGGGTTAAGCACTTACCTCCATCCTGCACTTTTCCTGCATTGGCACTTATGGCTTACCTTTTCTGCCTTCCGAGACTAAAGCATTTGTTCTCCACTCGCATGGCTGAATAGTCGCCAACTCGATTTAAGTCCTGCAACGGTGAAACATCTTCCAAATTTTATTTAAATTCTTCTATATTGGCCTGAAATATCGCCAACTATGTTTAAATCTTGCCTATGCCCAGGCTGAAATTATCCGCCACTATGTTTAAAATCTCTATGTCGGCTGAAACATCGCCTAATTTATTTAATTTTTCTTATGTCAAGCTGATAAATTTAAAATTCGCCCAATTTTTTTTATTTTATTTATGCATCTTACATCGGCTGAACGTCGCCAACTATGTTTTAAATTTCTATGTCGGCTGAAATATCCATTTATAATTTATGCTTTGCACTGGCTAAATATCGCCTAATTCTATTAAATTCTTTGCACCGGCGAAATATCGCCGACTCTTATTCAAATCTTTGCATGGCTGAATATCGCCCAACTTCATTAAGATTCCCCCATCGGCGAAACATCGCCAAATCCTGCATTTCCATGGGCTGAAGGATCGCCAAATTGTCCGAAAGGCGTCATTTGTTCGGAAGGCACCATTTTCCATAGCCCCGAGAACGCCATGCCAATGGCCTGAGGACCCCGCTTTGTCTTCTGCAATATCATTATTTCAAAGGAATCGATTGGTTCGGAGGCATCATTTTCATAGCCCCAGAACATCATTTCATACAGCCTGCAAATCCTCATTATACGCTTTTTCATGCCCAGACGTCATGTCTGAGGACGTCATCCTATTCCGTCAAGACACATTTCATGGTCCAAACGGGAACTTTGCCATCACATTTTAATTTTATGCACGATTATGTTCGTATTTGCTCATTTGTAGGTACACCGGCCTTTAGCATCGGCCATCACAGCAGGACGTTCTTCGCTCCGGTTCCCGGCAGCCCATTCGGTCCCTGACCATCCTTCCCAAACCCAACTACTTGTGCCCGTCTTTTCAAAAATCTCCATCGGCATGTTCCGCCGGACGGATCACCGAACTACATTAGGCCGGGATTTTTTGTAAAACTAGGGCGATATGTAGGCAGCTCAGGCAACCAGAGTCGGTCAAAACTTTCTTCAAATCGTTTCTTTCGATCAAAAGTTGGACATCATATCATTACCGACAGACTCTTTATCCTTCTCGGGTAAAGAGGGCAGTGTTGATACCCAATTTTTCCCTGATATTTTACTTTAAAAATAGCATTGTATGAATGCATTATATAACGCATAAGCTAAGCTTTTTTGGCCATTTTACTAATATTTTTAATAAGTTTTTAAAATCAATTTTATTGTCCATTCTCTTTAACAGTATAAATAATCATAGTTACTTTCCAAAAATTATCATTTTGATGAGTAATTTATTTTTTATTCTCATATTTATACTTAAATACTAGGTTAATGGTTAATTTTATGTAATTTTTTACAAATTCATTTTGGTATTTTTTAAGCTAATATTGCATATAATTTAGCAATTATTAGCGCTTCAATTTCACAATTTAACAGCACTTTGTTATAATTATTAAAATTACTTTTTAGTTATTTTACATTAATATGTTATATGTTATTAATTAGCCAGTACCTTTAATTTATTTCAAATCATTTGTTTACTATTTTCATAAAAGATAACAAAAAGGGGGAATTGGCTATTTTAACAAACAACCCTTATTATTTTCCATTTATTGCCACATTGGCCACACCACTATCAGAAGATTTTTAAAACGGCCCAATTACCTATTAAAACCAACCCAGCCCCAATCCCAAAATTACCCGTTCCATTTTTCTTTTAAATCTGGCCGTTGATTCAAATGAGTCAACGGCCAGTTTAAATCCCAATTAATTAAAATAATTACTCCCCTCCCCCCCCAAACCCCTCATTTCTTTGAGACCGTCTTCCTCTTCTCTATAATCGTCTCTCCCTCTCCCTTCTCTCTTAGAACCTTCTGGTTCTCTCTCTCCTGATGAACTCCACCGCCTCTTCCGGCCGCATCAATCTCAGCCCCATTCGGACCAATCAAAACCGCATTTGAAAACCCCTAGATACTGGATCTCTCTATTTTTGAACCCCCAAAACTCCCACCATGTGAATCAGTCCCTAAAAATCCCGCCTAGTTTGTTTTCCAGCCATCTCCTGGCCACCTCCCTTTCACCAAGGTTCCGATGGGCTTCTCACCATCTTGTTCAACACCTCTAGACCTTCGAGGTTTATGAACCATGGTGATTTGAGACCTAGGGGTTCCTGGCCCTGCTTACTTCGTGGGTTCTCCGGTGCCGATTTCAGGCGAGAATCACACCCTATATGTCACGATCTTATGAAGTTTTCGACAGGTTCTCTCAACCTTTTATTAGGGTTTCCCTCTTTTTGAAACCCTACACTCTCTCCCGAATCTCTCAATAACAGTGCTATTGTCATGCCATTCTCTTTTTCTTCTGTGTTTCTGCTTTATTCTTGATGTTTATTCTGAAAGCAGCTTTCGTACTTTTGAATTTCATTTTGTTATTTACTTTCTTTGAAAATTAGGGTTTCCTGGATGTTTCTTTTACGGCATTATCTCAACTGATTTTCTTTTATGATTAAATCTTTTCTTCGTATTATTTCTGACCTTATTTCTATGCTTCTTACTGTTT
>NC_031999.1:51325140-51345824 GCF_001879085.1 Nicotiana attenuata | reverse complement strand
TTCACCTCTAGGTAATTTCGAGCCCTTACCCGATCTCTGGTGATGTAAACTGGTTATATGAGTTAACTGTTCTAGGTGCCCTAACGCACCTTAATCCATTAGGTGGCGACTCTTCAAATCCCTTACCCCATCCCAAAAGGAAAGGAGTTGTCCCAAAAATGTCGAAACCCGATTTCGCGAGAAAAAGGGGCACGACAGCATGGCGACTCTGGTGGGGATATCTTTACACTCTTACCACAACGAACTTGTCTGTGAATTAGCTTTAAGCATGTCTTTATTATTCCATTAATTCTTGCACACCCCTTCCCATTCTATATGGATTTATTTGCATATCCTTATTCATTTATGATTTCCCTGCCCTGCTTTATCAGTTTTACTATGGAAACTGACTTGTCTCTCTATTTTTTTTTAAATGTCTTTACAATTATTAAAATACCGCATTTTATCATTATTCATCATGCAAATACTTGACAATGTGTTATTTTCTTTTGCATAACTCCATGCTCAACATCATATTCCACTCGTGCGTATTGATACCATAGCGGCACTTGATGAGTGTCCGAGCTCTTTCTAAAATCACCCTTTAAATTTGGAAAGGTTTATTTGCGGTAAAACTAATCGATCAGCGGTGCAGTCGACGGTTCCGTGCCTTTCCCCCTCGAGTTGTCCGCTTGAGGGTACCAGTCTAGACTTCTATAGAAACCCTGCTCTGATAAATAACTGTACATGCATCATGGTCAAACCTAGCTGGGGTTAATATTTTGTTCACATAATAACCCCCTAAGAAAGCCTTGTCCAAAGTCCAGCGTGATTTACATAATCACAACTGATGCAATCACGATATGTGCATTATTTGGAGAGATAAATGCCGACATGTTAATCGTTAATGTGTAAGTAGTCGAATCCGGAGGGCGCAAGGGTCTAATTCTATTTATTTTGCAGAAAATGAGGCACAAAGTCCCCAGGTTTGGCATGGTCCAAAGTATACCACCGCTGTTGTTGGACTGGATGGAAAATCTTTCGCCAAGCGATAAAAATCACGTGAAAAGGATTCTTGGAAATTTACCTTCTTTATTGGACATCCAACCAAACAACATGTTGATTGAAGCTGCTACTATGTTCTGGGATGGAGAAAGAGCTGTATTCCATTTTGGTGACATAGAAATGACTCCTTCCTGGAGGAAATCGGAGGGTTCACTGGATTACCATGGGATAGTTCCGGTTTACTAGTACCAGAAAACCGCAACACTAGGGGATTTCTGAAAATGATGGGCCTGAGAAAGAATGAGGACTTGGAGTGCCTGAAGAAGTCTTGCATACCCTTTGACATCCTCTATGAATGATACGGCCACAGCAAATCTTACTGTATCTTTCTTGACGAATTCTCCATCACTTCCCTAGGTTGTACTCATCAGAGGGTTTTTGTATTCATCGTCTACTTTCTGGATATGATAGTGTTCCCAAGCCAAGGGGACAAAATTCACACCAAGTTGGCCATGGTAACCAGAGCTTTAATGGAGGGAATTGAGGGACAAATCTATACTATTGTCCCGATGATCGTAGCAGACATATACTAGGCTCTGGATCGTTGAAAGAAGGGATTCAAACACTTTGAGGGTTGTAACTTGTTACTACAGATTTGGTTGTTAGAACATCTTCAGAGGGGTCAGTACCGCCAATAGTTTCCACGAAGACCATGGAACGATCACATCGCTTTCCACCATCCTAAAAGAATGACCTTTATCCTAGACAGATTTGCACAGCCGGAGAACGCCATAGAATGGGCACAGTTTTTCAACAATTTGATCGATGACCAGGTTTACTGGATGTTCGAGTGGTTCCCTACCAATGAATTCATCATCAGATCCAGAGATGTTCCGCATTTGGTGTTGATTGGGTTGAGGGTAATATAACCCTATGTTCCTATCAGGGTTATGGACAAGCTGGTAGAAAACAAGTCATACCACGAGTCTCCAAAATGAGTCATTATAGAGTCAATTTTTAGGGTGACGCCATTCCATACAAATGTGAGGCCCAACACATGTGGCACTTGAAGATTATCGTAGAAAAGGATACCATCGAGCCAGATCGATATCACGCAGGTCATGTGTACTTCTACCCCTCATGGTTAGAAGATAACATAGCAGGAATATTCGAGCCAAGGGTTGGTCGAGGAAACAGGGTCATAGATGAAGTCGCTGAAGCACAAGTGAAGTATGAGAGGCTACGCAAGAGGGTCCTTGAATCCGAAGCCAAGCATCTGGAGCAACACAAATTCAACATGGAATCAATCAACGAGTGGAAAGAAATGGCTACAAGGTCGGCAGAAAGGTTGGAGTACTTGGAGCAGGGTCTAATGGAACTGGAAGGGAAAATTAGGAAAAAGGTTGTAGATTGTCAGAATGTAGAGGGCAACGAAGGAGGACATCTAGCAAGGGCATACCTGCTACTGGATATGCACGCCCTGGGGAACCTGATTGATGGGGCCAAGAGGGCCAAATATGGGGAAGGTCCCTCCGGGACCAAGTAGATTAGGTTTATCTGTTTTGAGTCATTTTGGAATTCAAATGTAATAAGGCAGATGCCATTAGCAACTCATTTATTTTCGTTTTTTAGGTTCGACTTATTTATTACATTAATGAAATGAGGCATTTATCAACATTAAATCTCTCCAAATCTATTTGCCGCTAGGCCTACCTCGGGCACAACAAGGTTCCCCAAATTAGGACGCGAATTTACGTTTCCGCAATATGTGTTTAAATCCTGTAAATGTGTTTCAGAATCCTTACTGACTTGTCTACCTTATGTTTTTTTTCTTTATTTTTATTATTCCCATCCCCCAAGGTTGGTTCGCACATACTGGCATCGTGAGCATATCACACCAGATCTAGAGGCCCTCCACCTCCTCCTCCTCCGAGTAATCCAAAAAGTAAAGGAAAAGCTAAGATGGATGATCTGAGTGGTATCCAAAAAGAAAATGCTGAGAATATTGAAACTTCAGACGGTCGGACTACTCCGGCCCAGAGTGATTTGGTCTTACGATTGGAACAGAAAATAGTGGAGTTGGAAGGAGAACTTGAGCAGATCCGCAACTTGGCAAACCTCTCCCTCACCCTAAACATCCCAAACGTCAACCAATAAAATGCTCAAAACCCAGCACCTCCTCAAAACACACCAAACCAACGTCCACAAAATCCTCCCGCACCCCATCAATACGCAACTCCTCCCCAAAATCCTAATCCTCCACCAATGCCCACTCCCCATGAGCACAAACATCTTCCTACCCAATGTCGACGCTCCCTTTTCCTCGCGAAATCGGGTTTACGACATTTGGGAAGACAACTCTATTCCCGTTTGGGATTTGGGTTTTTGAATTTGAAGAGTCGCCACCTAATGATTAAGTGCATTAGGACACTAAGGGTTTTTGAGTTGGAAAACCAGAGTTCGGGTAAGGGCTAGAAATTATCTCGAGGGGAAGGTGTTAGGCACCCCTCAAGATCCACTAGTGTGGTTCCCGGCCATGTCATATTGTAACTTTAAATACAAAAAACAAGTAGGCAAACAAATACAAAGGGGTTTCACATAATAGTTGCAAGAGATTAAGGAAGTTAAAGAAACTGAATTTGATAGAGGAAGCAGTTTTGAAATCTTGAATAAAGGAAGAAATTTCATATAGTTGTAGCAAATTAAAAGCAGTTTTTAAAAAAAAACTGAAGTTGGCATAGAAAAAGTAGTTGGAATTCTGAAAATAAAACATGTAAATAAGGGAAGGGGTCCTAGGTTTATACATAATATGGATCACTCCATACAACACCCGGTAACCGTTTATACACGTGGTGTTATCGTGTGGTCATATCCATATCTACCCGTTCCTACCCCGTTAAGGTATTAAACGCGGAATGGTCTCATTTTACCTATTGCATGCTATTACCCGCCCCCATCTTATCAGTCCCGGAGGCACTTAGGACCACTAATCCTAAAGGGTAGGATATTAGGCTGATTGGTTTCAAAGGATAAAAATCTAAGGCGACATACAAAACATATACTGCATGTTGGGGGAAGCATGTAGACATATAAAGGCTCATATATACCTCCTCAAACAAAACACATAAATAGCATGACTTAAGCACAATTAAGGTCTCAAAAGATAGGAGCAGTTAAAACTTGGTTTTGAAAACGAAGTAGTAGCAATAATAGCACGATTCTGGGCAGAGATGAGTAACCTAGTAAATAAAATCAGGAGCTCAATAAAAGTAAGTAGGTGCATCATTTCAAAATCGTTTTCAACAGTGTTTTGTTTAAGAAAAAGCTGAGTGAACTTCAGAAAATCAAAACAAGAATAGGAATGGCAGAGTTGAAACTTAAAGAAGTTGGTTGATTTTAGGCTAATAGAAATACAATTGATCAGTTCTTAACGAGCCTAAGGTTTGCCTAGGCGTCGTTACACATTGCCTGATTATTTATAAAGGAATGGACACACCTATTTGATTCTGATTTATAAAAGTATGCGTGATATAGTGTTTGCAGAAAAACCTTTCAAACTACTTAGCCATATTTTAACACGGTTATTGGACTAACATGAATTACCCACTGCAACTCGAGCAAGTAAGAAGTCCTATGGGCAGGATATCTAATGCACATAAGAGTTCCTAAGAACATGATTTCTAATACGCCAATGCAGTAATGACAAGTTATTTGGCTTGTTGTTAATTATTTCTGGTTATTAACTGATCGCAGTTGCATGATGAGCGTAATGACAGTTTGAAAATAAAGAACCTAAAGCAGGATCTCTAATGAATGAGATGCATGACCTATACAGGTTGTCTATTGCGCAAATAAATAAATAAAAATCCTATAAGCATGTTTTCTACCCATGATTTATACTAAGCATGCATAGCCCTCCCCCATATTCACTATTCACCCCCAATTGTTTGTTTACAAGTTATTACAAACCAGTAGCATCTGAATTAAAATACTAAAGAATAGAAAAATAAGAAGCTATGCTATAGGGAGCCTTCAATCAGGCCCAATCTTCCAATCTCAAACCCCTTCGAGTTTAAAGCCTTTGTCATGGTCTAGGTGCGGCAAAGCTCCCTAGGACCCCATTGGGTCCCAGGCCAATACCAGCACCTAGACATTTTAGAAGAATGCATGACAGGTGCAGTGTGGAATACCAGCCTTGTGTGTCAAAGTTCAGTGAGCACTCAGGGGTACTCAAAGCAATGCTCACATGAAGGGGGTAGAACCTATTTTCTAAGAATAGTGTGACGTGCAGGAAGAAGTATTTAAAAGAAGAGTTTTAAGAAAACAAGGGGTTTGTTTCGAAAGAAACAACAGAAACAGTAGCATAAGATTGCATACAATGATCATGGGAAAGGAGCAAATAGATCACACAATGCTAAAAAGGGATGCAGGTTTAATGAATAGGACTACACAGAATCAGGGGATTCAGGGGACCGGGAAGCAACAAAGTTAGGCATGCTAATGTGTGACAACAGGACATAGGCATAGCAAATAAAATTAGGAGTAAACAAAGTCAGACTTAACATGTAAATCAGAAGACATGGTGAAGTATTAAAGCAAAGAGTCAATCACACGTTGAGCAAGAGAAGCGTAAGTAGAAGAAAATACAAAGATAAATAACTGAAACAAAAATAAAAACATTGGTGTGGGACTTGAAAAATTAATCATGACATACCAGTTAAAGAGCAAAAGCAGGATGCAACGATAAAGGAGTAGCACTATATTAGCCTTGGCTTTCAGCCGGCTAATAATAAACAGGAGCAAAGAATAGTAATAGAGCAAGAGAGCAAGAGAGAATGCAAATTTGAAAGTATTCAGTGGTGTGTAAGTCAGAGGACTGTTGTCCGTTTGTGTAAAAGACTTAGGGTATTTATTGTTGAAAGTAGGGGGTAAAATAAGGTAAAAATCACAGAAATATGTTAATTGAAGAACTCGGAATCAATTAATCAAAGAATCAAGGAAGTACTCCCATTAATTAAGGGAATCAAAATCAAACAAAAATATTCAGCACCATATAAGGCAAGTAGGAAAAACAGTGTATGAATAAATAAAAAAATCGAGATTCAGTATTGCACATAGTAGCCAATTAAGACCCAATTCAGGAAAATCCTAATTAAGGAAAGGCTTAAAAGAACAGAGTACTATAACAAACAAGGTAACAAAAATCAATTAATTCAAATGGGCGAGTAGAATGCTAGGGTTTTAAAAGAAAGTTTTTGAATTACCAATCAATCAAGGAAAATCAGAATCAATCGTGTGAAGTCATGATTCTGCATTTTTAACATATAAATAGAGGTGAATGAACAAAAGTAGCGAGCCAAAATTAGCTATATAGACATAAGGGGAACAAGAGCTGAACAAACACAATCATTCAGAGCTAGTAGAAACAAGTTAAGATTCAGTAGGACATATTCGAAGCATGGTGACCATGAAACATTAACAAGAGTCAAGGGATATCAGGCTAACACACACAATCAAACGAAGGAGCATGCTAAACACATAGAATCAGAGTAAAGAGAATCGTGCTAACACGCATAATCAGACGAAGGCACACGCTAACACATACAGACAAGGCCAAGAAAATTAGTCTAACACACATAGTCAAGGCAAAGAGTCATGCCAACACCCATAATCAAACGAGTAAACATTTTTAGAAATTAGGGTTTTTAGCAGAGTCAAATTAAAACAGTAAGAGCATAGAAATAGGTCAGAATAAACAAAGAAAAGATTTAATCATAAAGAAAATCAGTTGAGAGTATGCGTAAAAGAAATCCAAGAAACCTTAATTTTCAAAGAAAGTAAAAAAAATGATTCAAAGTAGAAGCTCTTTCAGAATAAACTCGAGAATAAGCAGAACACAGAAGAAAACATGAGAATGGCATGAGAATAGCACTGTTTTGAGAGATTCGGGAGAGAGTTAGGGTTTCAAAAGGGGAAACCCTAATAAAAGTTGAGAGAACCTGTCGAAACTTCATAGATCGTGACATATAGGGTGTGATTTCGCCTGAAATCACACCGGAGAACCCACGAGTAGCAGGGCCAGGAACCCTAGGTCTCAAATCACCATGGTCCATAAACCTCGAAGGTCCTAGAAGTGTTGAACAGGACGGTGAGAGGCCCATCGGAGCCTTGGTGAAAGGGAGGTGGCCGGAGATGGCCGGAAAACAAACCAGGCGGGACTTTTTAGGGACTGATTCACATGGTGGGAGTTTTGGGGTCTCAAAAATAGAGAGAACCAGTGATCTAGGGTTTCATGGCGGTTGATGGTCGAATGGGGTGAGATTGGAGGCAGCCGGAGAGGCGGTGGAGTTCATCGGTGAAGAGAGAATCGAAGGTTCTAGAGAGAAGGGAGAGGGAGAGACGATATAGAGAGAGAGACGATCTCAAAGAAATGAGGGGTTTGGGAAGGAGGATGTGAAATATCGCCCCTTGAAGGAGAAAGGGGCTCACTAAGATCTTTGGGAAGGAGGATGCTCCGCTACACACGATCGGCACTATCTGCTATGGAGCCACCTACATTCATTTAAGAAAATGTAGCGCCCCCGGCAAAAGGGACGTTAGTACCATGGAATAGTACTAGTATGTATAACTAAACACCATTTTACTAGAAAGAACTACCAAGCAATGACAAGTAAATCACATAGGTGAATCAAATATGCAAATCATAAAAACATTCACATAATTCCCACAACTTAGTTTGGGGCATTCCTTTCCTACGTTCATCATTGTTCTCAATATCACCGCTATCTTGAGCGGATTCCGATCACGACCCGACCGGCTAGCCTCATTTGAGGCATGTATCTCAATCACTATTTCATTTCCTTTATCCGGAGCTCAATATCAGCACATTACCACCGTGTGTGCGGCACGGTGTCCGATCACGACCCGATCGACTAGGTCGCCTTATCTAGGCGTTGTTCCTTTCTCATTAGTCATCACATACGATTCTTCATTTCACATATATCATATCAATTCCTTGGCACTTAGGGCCACCATTATCACATCGTTTTCCGTTTTCAATATTCATCTTGCAAGTTGTGATCATAGACATATACAAGAGTAGTTTAAGTCGCAAGCACAGGTAAGTGAGCACATAGCTAGCATGAATAATTCTAAGTTTCAATCTTGGCCTATTAGCCTAAGCATTTCGACACATAATTGTATTCTTCATACTTCTCTAAATTTTCAAGAATGGTACATTACATCACATTGAGGCACATCCTTCACGTATATGTGTAGATAATTGCAAATAAATTAATGCGCAATAACAATCAATACATTAACCAATTCAAATCTTACCACACTTTCGTAAACGCCCACGGAGCTCAATTTCTAATAAAAGGGGGTTTTAGCCATACATACCTCAATATAGCTTTCCTTACTCCTTACAAATTTCCGGAACTCTTATCACTTCGATCTATTAGGTAAGAATTACAATGTAAACCGAGAATTAGAGACGAGGCGAGATGCTAGCTTGGTTCGAGCATAACATCAAACACTAATGGTGCACTATGATCTTAGGTCCTTCTTGCTAGAAATTTCTATCATTTTATACCCTATTTGCTTTCTTTTTAGTTTACCATCTTCCAATACCCTAAGTTTAGATGTTCATGCAAGGAATCAATTCTGATGCCCATGAATTACCTTACTAATGACCCCCTTATAGCTGAATGTGGAAATAAGAACTGAGGTGAAGAAGCCTTACCTCTTGGGATGAAGGTTTAGAAGCCCTCACTTGATTATCTTCAAGGATTTAGCAAGATTCTATGGTATAATTTGATGGGGAGAACTTTCCATCTCCAAGACCCCTCTCTCTCACTCTAGAAATGCTCAGAAAAAGGTTCAAAATGAGCTATAATACCTAATATAACGATAGGGGGGTCGGGTTAAAAATTAGAAAATTGGAGCCCCGAGTCGGATCTGCGATCACATTTGCGACCGCAATGTGGAAATGCGGGCCGCAGATTGGACCGCAAAAAGGCTCCTAAAATTTGAACATTCTGTTTAGGTATGCGACGGAAATGCGATCCGCATACCCGTTCTGCGGTCGCATAATGCACCGCAGAACTGACCTTCACAAAATCCCAAGGAAATTATGCGACGATTATGCGGTCCGCATATTAGTTATGCGATCGCATATGGACCGCATCTTTAACCTCAAATTAGCTAACACACTGACTCACTCTACGGCAGAAGCGGTCCGCATACCTGGTATGCGACCGCATTCTAAACCGCACATTTGCACTTTTCTGGAAAACTTTGATTCTTGATTTTTAAATGCATAGATCATCTCAAAGGGTCCGAGCCGCGGCGAGCAAGAATGTGTATGAGTTTCTAACACCTGGCCCTAACTTGGCACTACGAGGTTTGGGTTTTGAGTGGAAATTTTTACGGGTCCTCACAATTCGTCAACCAAAGGTGGTTGATGTAGTTGGACATTGCTAGCCTCATGACCTCTAATATTAATTGTGCTAGGATCTGAGGGTTTTGGAGGACATATAAAACCTCTTGGTTCTAGATGTTCAGCGTGAAGAAGGCTGCCTGTCCCTGAAGCCCTTGTTCTAACCATGTCGTTGGATGATGGTCCTGTGGAAGGGCATTCGTGACATATATCGGGAGATTGGGGTTTGGTATTTGATTGTCCATTCTGGATAGAATGGATGAACGTTGATGAGGGGAGAGTTTGTTTAGTGGTATTCTCCTCCTTGTGAGAGATTATGGTGGATTCATATTGTGGAGTGGAAGATGTAAAGGCAGTAGGAACTCGGGGTTCGTAAGGCAATGATTGAGTAGCTATTATAGGGGTTTGGTTTGCATGCTTTGTTTAGTTGCTTCCGACCCTAGGTTATCCCTTATTGGGGAATTAGTTTGCATGGCCACGTGGCTAGTTTTATGAGACAAATCATCTAGGAGTGTATTAGGGGAATTATGAAGAAGAGAGGGCGTGCCAAGTAGTTGTTTAGGATGTGGGGCCGCTGGTTTACCTATAGCGGTATGACTGCATGCAGCAGTTTTGCCACGTGGACACCCAAGTTGGGGAGTAGGGGACCCTGTTGAGCATTTACTTTTGGGACTATGAGATGGTATTTCGGGAGTGCTCCTTGTTGTTTATCCCTATGTGTTGTGTTGTTATCTTCCTATATTCCTCGTTAAATTCTCAGTCTTTCATTATATTGCCATAGCTCCTGCCTTATTTATTATATACCTGTAGGGCCCTCCTGACCTCGTCACGACTCTACTAAGGTTAGGTTTGGCACTTAATTTTACCTATAATAATGATAACATTTCAAAAAGTCTTGGGAAATGATTTGAGGAATTACAGTGATGAGAGTAAAACATTAAAAAAAGATTGTCTTTCTCTTGATTTGCTAAAATGGATAAGTAAAAGTGAAAAAATATTTTTAGTATGGTGGACAAGTGGTAAGGTTTAGGTACACGCTAACCTCTCAAAACCCACTTATGAGATTATACTGGATTGTTGTCACCGTTGTATTGTCATTTCCACTTTAGATTGTGGATATATGCATGTATTCTTACCAAAGCACGGCATTGTCTGCAGTTTACAGATGGTTGCTAAAATCGAGTTTTATTCAGAAGCTTGAATCCCTGCGGCGTTGTAGAATAACTGTGGTTGACAGATGACTTAATACTTATAGGGGTCGTTTGGTAGGAAGCATTAGATAAAATACTTGCATTAGCTTTGTGTATTAGTCATGCCTTGTTTGGCACACATTTTGAACCTATGCATTAGTAATGAAAGCATTAGTTATACACCCTATTTGGTGTTATCCAATGCATAACTAATGCATAGAACATCATGGTATTAACAATGCAATGGGTTTTAATGCATGCATTAACTTAGTTGAAGAAAAATTGTCCTTCATAATTTATGCTTAATTAAAATAAGCTATTATATTAATGCAAGTTTGAAATAATCCAAATATCAAGCATGTCCAACTTTCTATAAAAACTAACTTCTTTTGCACAAAATATTTTCCCTACATTCATACCATGTTATCTACATTCTTCTACTCTCCCCCTCCTTTCAACCCTTGAAATGTCTCTCATCAACTTCTCCACTTGCGCCATGATTATGGGTGAAGGACAAGCTAGGTAATATGCTAAAAGTGGTCGACTCGGGAAGTTATATCACCATTAATGAGTACTGTCTCAATCTACATGCGTAGACCTGTTCCAAATTTCTTGTTCACTTGTTGCTATGGTCCCTTGTCTTCAACATTTTATCTGAAACATAGTATTTCTTGATCACTTGTTGCTATGGTCCCTTGCCTTCAACATTTTATCTGAAACATAGTATATAGTGTAGCCACGTTACGTCATCACACTGTTCTGTTATGCAGCTCGAGAATAGTATGTGGATTTGTTTAATTGAATAAAGCACCAAATGAAGACAACTGAAATGCAAGTTTGGTCGTCATAGTTGCAATGATCACTACGACATAAGGTGACTGTACTATGATGCTGAGAACCCTTTCCTCAAATGTAGTCATTTCCATCAGTATTACTGTATAATATTGCCCATGTTTTCATAAGGAACATCTAATAATACTTTCCATAATATGTAGGTAGTGGCGGAGCCACCTTAGGCTAAGGAGTGTCAATTGACACTCATCCTCCAGAAGATTCCATGTAATGGATCAATCTTATATATCTATCTGCATCTATCTATATCTATATCTATATTATTATAAAAGTATGAATACCATATCGGTTTACAAAAATAACCTTATAACATTAAGCATAATAACTCACAATGAAAGGATATAAACGGAATTCTAGAGGTTAGCATTGTAATCTTATTAGATTTAGGACATACGTGAATACTACATGTTAGCATGTAAACCTAATACCTCTAGGAACATGTTAGGGTTCCTATTAGTATAATTACTTTCGAGACATATTTTTAGCCATGTAGTTCTATTACTTTTAGGATATACTTCATAAAAATTTCTATTATTAATTAAATTTGAAAATGTATTATATTATCCTATTACTAATTTAATTTGAGAAGGTATTATATTTTTCAAATCCATTTAAAAAAAAAGGAGAGCATATATTTATTGTAAAAGCATGAATACAATACCGATTGACCAAAATAGCTCTATAATATTAAACACAAGAACTCACAGGGAAAGGACATAATTGTAATAACCTATATTTTTGGACTACAATACCTTCTATTTTAATATTTTTAATATTTAAGATTTAAAAATTAATAAATTTTGTCTATTAATATCTTTCTTATTGAAAATATGCAACATGGTTTAATAACACCAATTTTACAAGAATCCTCCGTATTGGCAATACATTTCCACTCCATAATGTCGAACACCCACACACAAAAAAAAAGTAATGTTAAATGAATCGCATAAAGTATTGAAATTGAGAAAAGAATATCATCATGATAATAAATTTTAACATTACATTTGAATTTTGAAATGCTTTCCTCCTCAAATAATATTTTTTTATTATTAAATTTTCATATAATATTGAATAATATACCAAATTATTAATAAGTAACTGAGAAAATATCTAAACATATAAATGTGTGAGAATGAGAAAGAAAAAAGATTGGTAAAAGTCAATACCACTAACGATTTTGCGAACATAAAGATCTAAAAGTAAAATATCAGATATATCTTTTTGATCTTTGAATATAAAATTTATGGTGGATAAAACTATAATTAAAATTAAATATTCCAGACATGAGATGAACTAATATTAAGAATTTTAATAAGCATAGAATAAATTATTCTTATGTTAAGACCAAATAACTAAATCTTTAAATTAATTATTTAGCAAGAAAATAAAATTCAACTATTTTTTAAATTCATTATATGAGTAAAATTATTTTTCAAGTTAAAAGAAAATCTTAGGATAGATAAATTTATCCAATAAAAAGAGCGATAGAGACTAAAAAAGGTTTAGTACATAAAGTAGAAAAGGTTAGTATAATATTAAGAATCAAAAGGTCATACAAGTGTCTGAGGAAGCACAATCAAAGATGATAGAGGTCAATGTGCTTCTAAGTATGTGTTTATCTCTGAATTCAACGTTCATCTCCGTAAACTAAAGGATATCCTTTTAATTTATGTGAAAATAATTCTCGGTATGTTTATGTTTTGCAATTATGATAAGTAAAGCACAAGGACAAATATTTTAAATATTGGACTACTTTTATCGTAATCTATTTTCCTGTACGAATAACTCTATATCGTACCTTCAAGAGGGATATCAATATCTGTTTACCTCGAGAAAACGAGTAACAATTAAATTTGATTTGTGGTTTTAAAGATATGTGATTTAGTTCAATACCAATTAATAATCAAGAAATATGAAGTATAGATGAAAGAAACGAATGAATCAAACTAGTGTTACCAACAGTATCGACCTCGAGCTTAGTGACCTCGAGATGAACCAAGAACAATTAAGTAAGAATAGTAAAGAGAAAAGACAAGTCTGACGAAGAATGAGCCAGAGAAAATAAGATAGTATATTCTTTGCCAATGGTTAGATGATCTTTACAAATAATTGGGATCCCCTTTTTATAATAGGGGAATCCTAAATAAGGTACATTTTCATTTATAGTAAGGAACCTTATTGGGACAGCTGTCTAACCGCCTAGTACGGAATCGTACAATTCTATTCCGAGATTTGCGCCATAATTTTGGGGACGTGGCAGGAATCTTGCTCGTTCCGTTAGAAATCCATAACGGCATTATTTCGTGGTCAAGCATACTCGGCTTCAGTATTCATTATACTTCGATCCTCGTGCATTGCATCCTATCTTCGAGCTCGAGTCTGGTCCATCGGGCTCGAACTCGACCTTGCCTGAACTCGATTTTAAGACAACCCCTTGAGCCTATAGATCGAAGGCATATGATTTTGACCGTATACAATATCGACAACAAGAGTTCTGGTTGTGACATCAGTTGGCAAAGAAGGCAAATACTCAAGCAAAGGAGAAAAGACATTTTTTCAACCGCCTTCTTATGTAGAATCTTTTGTGAGAAATGAACTAGAAGAACAATATGTTTTTGTTAAAGATCTATCTTATGGTTCTTGCAATGTTTTAGCCAGCCTAGGTAATCAATTTTCCCTAAGTGACGCAAGGTATAGAAGTAATGTACTAAACACTATATAGTTTTTAATATAAATATTTCTTGGTTGCTAAAAAAAACGAGTTCTGGGGTTGACGGAGCAACCAAAGTATTAGAAGGAAACATACATAAAAAACATCGTCTTCAATGAAGTGTTTGGTAAGATACAATCACAATAATTACTTTTAAACTAAAATACAAATTATCTATCTAACATGACTAAATTGATCATTTATGTATGTTCTGATGATATCTTTTCATTTTCGATTTATGTATTATGCTAATTAATAGGAGCAATATTTTTCCTCATTTAGATCATTGTTGTATTATTCTATGTAACGGCCCGACCGGTCGTTTTGAGCTCTAGCGCGTCGTTCGGCAATTTGAGGCCATGAGTAGCTTCACTTCGGGTATTATGACTAGTACGTGTGGTCGGGATTGAAATTCGGGAAGTTCGGAGTTGATTTAGGAAGAAAATTCTAATTTCAGAATATTTAAGTTAGAGGGATTGACCAGGGTTTGACTTTTGAGTAAACGACCTCGGAATCGGGATTTTAAGGTTCCAACATGTTCGTATGATGTTTTGAACTTGGACGTATGTCCAGTTCAGGTTTTGGATGACCCGAGAGCGTTTCGGCGCCTATTGTGGAAGTTGGCATTTTGGAGGGATTTCATAAATTTAAGTTGAAGTGTATTTTAATGCTATCGATGTCCGTTTGGAATTTTCACCCTGGAATAGCTCTGTAGGGTGATTCTGGTCTTAGGAGCGCATCCGGACGTGGATTTAGAGGTCTGTAGGTCATTTTGGGGTCATTTGGCAAAAGTTAGAATTTGAAAGTTTTTGCGAAGTTTGATCGGGAGTAAACTTTTTGATATGGGGGTCAAATTCCGATACCGGAAGTTGGAGTAGGTCCGCAATATCGAATGTGACTTGTGCGCAAATTTGAGGTCAATCAAACCTGATTTGATAGGTTTCGGCATCGAATGTAGAAGTTCGAAGTTCTAGCGTTCATTAAGCTTGAATTGGGGTGCGATTCATGATTTCGATGTTGTTTGGTATGGTTTGAAGCCTCGAGCAAGTTTACGTCATGTTTTGGGATAGGTTGGTCTGATTGGACGGGGTCCCAGTGGGCCTCGGGTGTGTTTCGGGGTGGTTTCGGATCAAGTTGAGTTGTTTTGGAACTGTTGTTGCTAGTTCTGGTTTTGTCCTTCGCGAACGCAAAGGGAGTCCCGTGATCGCGAAGAAGGAGTTTCGGGCTGCTGGTGTTTGTTTATTGCAAATGCGGCACATGGGCCGCGAATGCGGAAGAGCGTCCGGAACAGCCTACGCAAATGCGAGAGGGCTATCGCGAACGCGTAGAAGGAAGAGGGAGCAGGGCCTGGAGCAGTTTGGCCTACACGAATGCGGCTAGTGAACCGCGAATGCGAAAGGTGGTGGTCACAGGGGTTTGCGAATGCGACAAAGCTGACGCCAACGCAAGCGCGAAGAGGAAATTGGAGGCAGTGTTTTTTTGTCCTTCACGATCGCGATGAGCTTTCCGCGATCGCAATGAAGGGCGAGCCTAGGCAGTGAATTTTTAAAATGGGAATTTGGCCATTTTCATTTATTTTCCTCCATGGGAGCCGATCTTGGATCGATTTTGGAGCACCATTTCCAGCATCAATCACAAGGTAAATGATTCCCACCTATGTCAAATGGTATATGTATGGATTTAAACATGGAAATTAATAGAAATTTGGGATTTTTGAAGAAAAACCTAGAAATTGATATTCTTGGACTTTTACCAATTGGACATGGAATTGGGAATAAATTATATATTTGAGTTAGTAATTTTATGGGTAATGTTTATCTTCGAAAATTTTCGGAATTCGGGCACGTGAGCCCAAGGGCTGCTTTATCGACTTTTCGAGCGGAGTTGGGAATTTGTCTAAATAGATTTGTTACGAGTATTAGAGTATATTTTTATTGGTTTGCACATTGTTTGACTAGTTTTGGAGCAAAGAGTATCGATTTGAGGTGTTAGGGGGGCTTTGGAGCCAGTTATGGAACTTTGGAGCAAGGTAAGTCTCCTGTCTAACTCAATGAAGGGGAAACTAGTGATGAAGTTAATATGTGTAACTTGTTGTTGGGGCTACGTACGCACGAGGTGACGAGAGTCCATTCGTAGTTAGATTCATGTTATTGTCCGGGTAGACTTAGGTTTACACCATGCTATACTTATACTATAGGGATTATCTTTGCTCGTTTAATTCTTTTATTTCGCATTTCGACTTGAGACTAGACTTGTAGAGGGTGGTAGACTCGCTATCGTATAGATTGGACGAACTTCGTGATTTGCCACAGAATATTTGTACTCCTCTTACGAATTTCTGCCGCGTTATGCGTTCTCATCGGAAGGTTTCCCCAACTTTTCGTATAACTCACATGTCCTTTCGTAAGTGGGTTCAAGGACCCATCAAAGCCTCTTATTGTAATGGGATCGGGCCGTTCGCCTCGGCAGTATAGATACATCTATGGTTCGTGCCGTTCGACCCTCGGTAATGCGCACATCTTATGGGATCGAGTCGTTCGCCTCTGCAGGAATATGTACCATACTCTCATGGGAGCGGGCCGTTCGCCTCGATAATATGTAATAGATGTATCTATGGTTATATACCAGATTATGATGGGATCGGGCCGTATGCCTCGGCATTTCTGTAAAATACTTCTATGGAATCGTGCTTATTTTTTGTCAAAAGGCCAGTGTATATGGAAATTTTCCTGATTTGAATTATGACGATCCACCTAGCGAGGTCCATTATATATATATATATATATATATACACACACACACACACACACCGGTGGAGGAGGTGACTGCTAATCGAGAGTTGAGCTTATTGTTGAGAGAAGGATTGTACCACATATTTATACTTGTTTAATTCGTTTATTTACTCTGCCCCATATCTACTTACTTCTTACCATATCTATTTTATTAGACCACTAGTAAGTGTCGATGTCGACCCCTCGTCACTACTTCTCTAGGGTTAGGCTAGATACTTACTGGGTACGCATTGAGTTACGTACTCATGCTAGACTTGCTGCACATTTTTGTGCAAGTAGATATATGTTAACCTTGAAAATGGTAATTACAATTAGATTTGATTTTATGGTTCTAAAAATAAGTGATTTATTTTTATGCTAGTTGTTAGGCAGTAGATGCTAAGTGTTAAACTTGAAAATAAGAGAAAACCTCGAAGGCTGTGTGTCAAGCAAATAGAGTGGCTGAGAATCGCGGCCTCGAGCCAGGTTATACGGGGCCTCGGGGTCGAGCTAAACGTTAGGCTGTGGACAGTCGATGAAGAAATAACGGTTCTGAGAGATTTGATGAAGGCTCTTTATGATCAATGATGAGTGATAAATGAAGAACAATCAATTAAAACACAACAAATGCAAGTAATATAATAAATGTAAGCAACAGAATCGAGGGAGAATATGTTTAAGCTAGAGAGCAGAGAATGTTCTTGTTTGTTTATTCAATGTTGTATATCCTACAATATGGTAAGTATCCCCTTTATATATAGGAAGGGAAATCCCAACATAAGATATGTGTAATTATTACAAAGAAACGTAGCTGGTCCAACTATTCACTAGTCTGGTACGGACTAGTACTTTGCTTGCAGGTATTGTCAACTTTGGTCACGTGCCTTGGGAACTTCCCGCTTGTTCATGGTAACCATTGATTTGTGCTGCCCCGTGGTTAGACATAAAGGACCCTCGAGGACGAACCCTCGAGCTGTGCCCCGGGCTTTCATGGTGAAGCTACGGCAAGATACAATGGTCGTGAAATGGGGCTCTCCGATTTTAGCCGCATACAGATAGTCCCCGAGTTTCTTAGAGTAAAAATGATAAGAAACGATCTCGAATTATTGCCCCTTCGATACTTCCATCACGACGATAGTCACGCCCTAACGAGCGATTGACGTGACAAAATAAGGCGTCTAAAGGTCGCGTCCACACACCCAGTAAAATTCTTTGAACTAATTACAGTGGTTGGCTGTCATTTGGTCGCTCCAACGTACACGTTAGACCTCTATTAATACTTCTTCTTTCTCCCCTTATTTTCCACTGCACCACCAAGCCCTCAAAAGAGTTCTTCTTACTTCTCTCTTGTGTTTTCTTCTGAAACACAATTTTCACTACTCCTTTGAAGTCTTTTAACAAGAATGGGGAAAACATCCACCTCCGTCCCTCAGGAAGATGTGCCTTCCTCTTCCTCGCGCTTGTCTAAGGGCAAAGCAACAAAGCCCCCTCGCGTTGGGGGATGCAATATAGGAGCCTTTGAAACGACATCCGATTTTATGACCGAAAAACTTTCCTCGAAGCCAGGACGATGTGAACCTGTGTCCTAATATATTAGTTTAATAGCAGACGTCGAAAGGGCGAAGACCGACTGCCGCTGGGGGGACGCAGTGTTAGTGGAGATTCATTCTCGGGGGAAGGACATAACGACGTACAAGGCCGGTTTCCTCAGTGTGTATACTTATCCATTTACCCTTGACCCCCTGATCCTCGACTTCTGCAAACGATATCGAGTGACTCTCAGGAAAATTCATCATTCGTTCTGGCACTTTGTTTACATGACAATATATTACGCGAACATGATTAAGGGGATGCCCTTCACCCTCGACCACCTGAATAGAATGTACAGTCCCCGACTCTTCCGTGGGGGCCTGATTAAGCTCCACTGTCGAACCTCGAGAGCCCTTTTTGCTTGTACCGACGAGGTTAGGAATGGAGGGTGGATGAGCTGTTTCATTCGAGTTAGGACTTCAGACCTGATTCCAGTGGGGAGGATGCCATTCCCCGAAAGGTGGAACATGAAATGTAAGTAGATATGCTAATTAAATGTTCTCTTGTTTCTTTTTGGGTTCATCTCCCTACCAATTGACTTCTTCCGCTGATGCAACCGTCGCAGTGTATCCTAACGCGGTTAAGGACCTCCCAGTTGGGTCAACCAGCTGGATTCGATTTGCCCATACGTTGAGCACGTGTGGCGCGATTTGTCTCAGGCTCGGTGGTAAGCCAAGGACCATGGTGAGACTTTACTTCTACGGTAATTGTACTTCACCAAAGAACTATCACTGATAATGTCCTTATTCCCTGTATTTATATTTTGCATTTGTGCAGGTCTGGGGGAGGTCTTCTTTATGAGGGAAGCGGATACCCCAGAACCTGATGATGAGAAGAAAAAATGAAGGAGGTCGTCGACTCGTCCTCCGAAATCCAAGAAAGCCAAAGTGGAAGAACCTAAGGCCGATTCAGCAACCTTAACTCCAGAGGTGCCGGGGAGTCCCCGAGCTGAAGGTGAAGGAAGAGATGATTCCTCGGATGCACCCGCGGGGGGAGAAAGACTAGCTGTTCCATATACTGTAGAGTCAATGGCTTCTAAATCGAAATTTGATTCCGCTGTTGTCCTACCTCGGATTGAAGAGGCCTTCAATGGTGCTTCGGTTAATATCCCCAAGTTTATTGACGGCCAAAAGTTTCCTCGAGGGGTGGTGCGTTCGTTAGGCGGTCTGGGGAAGCCTAGCTCTATTGCTCTCCAGAAATAGGAGACGGCCCCGATAGATCCAGTCGAGGTTATTTATGTGAGCGATTCCCCTTTGGGATCGACTTTTTCTCCGAGGGAGATGCAGGATGCCCAAAATAAAGAGTCTTTCGACGTGGGGGCGTCCGTCGGGAATAAAAATGAGTTTGAAAGGCTTTTTGCTGCGCCCGAGGAAAAGCCTGAGCTTGACGCCTCGCTTATTTTCAGTGAGATCAACAGGCTCTGTGTGCTGGTAATCGTTTCGTAAATTCTGCTTGGTGCGCCGATTTTTGACTTGCTAACCTTGTTTCTTTCATTGTTCCAGGCCAAGGTGCTTTATAATTAGACCTTCACCAAGTTTTATAGCGAGGTGACTAGTTATGAGGGTGAGCACAAGAAGCTCACCTTGGAAGTTGATGAGCTCTGAGCTCTTTCTACCAAGAGGGAGGAGGAACTCCGTGGCCTTCGGGAATGTTTGGAGGCGGCGTCCCGAGAAAGGATTCATCTCACTAAGCAGGTTATATAGCTCTTGTTTATTTTTTGTCTACATGTTTATCTGATTTTAGTGCTTTAACACCCTCGGGGTCGATCTTTGCAGCTTGAGAAGATAGATGTCCTAATGCAGGAGGAACTCTGAGCCAGGGACTCTGAAATTCTTGATCTCAGACGGCACGTGAGTGAGATAGTCTCTGAGAGAGATACCCTCCAGGGGGAGGTGGTCTCGGACGGGCATCAACTTGATGATGCCAGGGCGGAGAGTAATAAGTATAAGGGTCTACATACTGAATTGGTTGTTGCGCTATCCGAGGTTAGGGCTGAAGCCGAGGCGTTCGTGTCTTTGCATAAAGAGGATGCTACTATTGCAAATGCTCCGGCCAGGAAGGTGTCCGAAGAGGCCGAGATGCGACTGACCCGAGCTGTGGAGCATGCTCTGTTAGAATCTCGGAGACGGGCACTCGAGGATATATAT